>NW_026057579.1:39138949-39146818 GCF_023721935.1 Panthera uncia
CACCCTGTTCCCAGTGTTCACGCCGCCCCACCCGCCCCACCCTCCCCACCCCCACCCCCACCCCCACCCCCACCCCCGGGCCCTGCAGCTGGCAGACTCCTCTTCCATCTCCTCCACAGGCACCCCGATTCCAGAGCACAAGCAGGATCCTGTCCCGGCTCGCCCTGCCCCGCACGCCTCTCACCTCTTCCCGGGCGCCAGGCCTCGTGGCCACACACAGCCCCCACTGCCGCGGCTCACCTGCTTTCTCCACCGCCCGTCCCAGCGCCCTGCCGTCCCTCATGCGCCCCTGCCTCTCCTCCCTGAGCCTCTGTTCACGTTCACGTCCCTCTCCGGAGAGCAGGGGAGGGAGAACAGGCAGCGCACAGAGGGTTTTCAGGGCAGTGAGACGACTCCGTGTGATACAACAATGAGCACATTTCCTCACCCATCCGCCCAAACTCAGAGTTGACATCACCACAAGTGGACCCTCAGGTGAACTACAGACTGTGGGCGGTGATGCCACGTCCACGGGCATCAGTAATACCAAACGTCCCCTCTGCTGGGGGTGCTGATAACCAGGGAGGCCGTGCATGTGTGAGGGGCGGAGGGCATGTGGGACGTCTGTGCCTTCCCCTCAACTTTGCTGAGTCTTAAACTTCCGTAAAAAACAAAAAAAAAAGTCTTACTAATCAAAAAAGAACTAATACTCAACTATACTAAAAATTAAGAAGACTCTATTTGCAAAGTACATTATCTTATGTACAGAAAATCTCAAGGAATCCGCCCAAAGATCAGTTGAACCAATAACTGAGTTTAGAAAGGTGGCCAGATACAAGATCAACACATAGGCAGCTGTATCCCTGCACACTTGCAGTGAATAATCTAAAAACGAAAATAAGAAAACTCCATTTATAAGAACAAAAAAGGAATGAAATATCTGGGAACAACTTTACGAAAACAGATGGAAACTCGGAAGCTGTGTATCCTCGCGGAAGGAAGCTGAGGCGCTAACTCAATGGGAAGACCCCGCGTTCGCGGGTCAGAAGACTCCAGAAGACTCCGAACGATGATGCCAGTGATCCACTCCCTGATCCACAGACTCAGTGCAATCTCGGTCAAGAGGCCAGGTGGCTTCCTTGCAAAAATTGACAACCTGATCCTAAAAGTATATGGAAATTCAAGGGATCCAACACGGTCAAAACAGTCCTGACAAAGAACAAAACTGGAGAACTCACATTTCCCAGTTTCAAAACTTAGAAGGTACAGGAATCGAGACAGTGTGGTGCTAGCAAGGAGGGTGAGGGTATATATAAAAGTCTGCAAGGGCAGACACATAGATCAATGGAATCAAACCAAGAATCCAGAAAAACCCTCACTTATATGATCAATTAATTTTCAGCAACACTGACAGGGCAAGTCAATGGGGGAAAGAATACACTTTTTGACCAATGCTGGGACACCTGGATATTCACATTTCAAAAAATGAATTTTGGGGCGCCTGGGTGACTCAGTCGTTTAAGCATCTGACTTCAGCTCAGGTCATCATCTCACCGTTCGTGAGTTCAAGTCCTGTGCTGGGCTCTGTGCTTGACAACTCAGAGCCTGGAGCCTGCTTTGGATTCTGTGTCTCCCTCTCTCTCTGCCCCTCCCCTGCTTGCATTCTCTCTCTCTCTCTAAAATAAAAACATTAAAAATAAAAATAAATAAAAATTAAAAAATTAATTTGTATTCCTTCCTCACACCATACACAAAAGTTAACTCAAAATGGATCCTTTCCTAAAAACAAACTAAAATTATGGAAGTCCTGGAAGAAAACAGGAGTAAATCTAAAGGAACTTGGTAAGGCACTATTTTGTCAGATAAAACACCAAAAAATAAATGACAAAAGAAAAAGCAGACCAAAATAAAAACTCTGTGATACCATGAAGAAAATAAAAAGACAACCCACAGAATGGCAGAAAATAGTTGCAAATCCTATATCTGTTTTTATAAGGGATTTGTATGCAAAATACTTTTTAAAAACCCTATAGTTGAATAAAAGCAAAGAATCCATTTAAACTATGGGTGAACAATTTGAATACACAACTGTCCTAAGAAGACACACAAATGGCCATTAAATACATGGGAAGATATTTAACACCTTTAAGAACTGAGGAAATGCACATCAAAACCACTTAGATACTCCGTCCCATCCACTGCTGTGACCGTAACTCTCCAGCAGGAACACCAGCGAGTTTCAGCAAGGATGCCCAGAGGCTGGCGCGCTCTCGTGCTGCTGGTGGGGGCAGAAAAAGGCACAACCTTCACGACACACTCGCCGTCACTCAGAGATACCGTCCTGACATCTGGGGTTTCTAAAGCAGTGAACCCGAGCTGGAAATCTGTGGTGAACGGCCAAGCCGTCCATCCCACTGGCCAAAACAGAGTCTCCATGGCACCCAGTGTCTCCATGACACTCCACTCCGAGGCACAGACCGCCAACGGGACTGAGCCTGCGGGTCCCACCCCAAACCTACACACGCGTGTTCACCGCAGCACCGTTCAGGTAGCCCCGGAGCCACCCAATCGTCCATAAACAGATGTGATACACAGAACGTATTTTGCAGCAACAAAAAATACAGTCTGAAACTTGCTAGAATGTTGGCGAACCTTGAAGTCATGATAAGGGAAAGACGCGAGTCACCAAGACCACCGTGAGATCCTCTTACTGTAAAGTGTCTGCAACAGGCAGATCCATACGGAAAGCAGACGGGCACCCTGGCGGGAGGGACAACGGGGACGGAGTGCTCGGCGGGTACGGAGTTCTTTCGCTGGGTGTGAAACGTCCTTGAAGTAGATTGTGGCAATGACAGCACAGCTCGAGGACACGACAGACCGCTAAACCACTCACTTTGGGTGAAGAGAGTGGTGTGTGAATTACGTATCTGCCGTAAAGAAAATACAGAGCAGCAGGAACCAAGACCTGGCCGGGCTGTGCCCAGGGAGCCGCACTGAGCGCCTGGCCGCGTCTCCAAGCCCCGACACGTGAAACACGGTGTGCCTGCTGGAGAATTCTTCCCCGGCAACTGGGAAGCCGTTCCAAAGCGTCGGTCGGTGCCCCCGAGGTGAATTGTAAGAGAAGGGGAATTACGTTCAGTTAATGACCATCATCTTGTTATTTCATTTTGCGGATTTACTTACTTTGCCCTGCAGGAATCCCTCAAGTCTTCATTCTCCTTCACTTGTGAATTTCCTAAGGTCAACAGTGTATTTCTGAGGACGCCAGAAATAAATTCTGTACAAGAAAGTTTCGAAGGGCGCCTGGGTGGCTCAGTCAGTTGAACGTCTGACTTCTGACTTCAGCTCAGGTCGTGATCTCACAGCTCATGAGTTCAAGCCCTGTTGTCGAGCTCGCTGCAGTCAGCACAGAGCCTGCCTGGGAGTCTCCGTCTCCCCGTCTCTCTCCTCCTCCCCCACTATCTCTCTCAAAAATGAATAAACGTTTAAAAAAAAGAGAGAAAGTTCTGTAATTGTACTTTGATTACTGTGTCTCTTCCGTTTCTTCTTTGGAATTTCTGTAATTTGCTCTGTCTTCCATACCTTTATCCTCTTTATCATATTTTTGTCTTTCTTTGCTCTGTATTCTTAGAAATCCTAATTTTCTCAATATCACGAATTTAATTTCTACATCTGTTTTCTGCTTATTTCTGCTAAAGCATTTTTCCATTTTTTTTGTTCTATAAAACAGTCAAATGTTTGCTTTTCAGTGTGGCACATGGTGCTGGTAATTTATACAAAAATATGTCATATTCTACAGGAAGTCCTAACGAACATTCTTTCCTTCATCTGTGCGGTGCGCCTCACAACACAGACGCTCAGCCCCTGGGGAAAGATACTCCCGTTTCGGTTCCCGCCTTGAGCAGCAGGTGACCTCTCCGTGGTCTCTCTCAGCGCCCAGTTCATCCCCTTCCGGATTTAAGCTCCAGGGCAACGTGACGCGTACAGTCTTCTGGGAAACTTCTCATCATTTATTAATGCTTACAGTGAACTGTGGGGGATTCACCCTACCACTGCCGCCAGGTCTCATATCCGCTCCTGGAAGAGCAGCTGTGGCCTCTCTGCCGAAGGCGTGCGCGTCCTACGAGGGGCCCTGGGGCCCCACCCAGTGCGGTTGGCTGGTTTTGAATTACATACGGCGGATGCTTTTTCTCAGCTACCCAAATACCTCCTACGATCAGTTCGCGTTACTACTGGGCATTATTTTGGGGCAAAAAATTGCCACACGTCTCAACACGTGATTATGAAGTCAAAAGCTTTAAGAGGAGTATGGAAAATAAAATAAACGTAAAGAACTCCAGTGAGTTACTGAATATAAGCATCCTAATACAAGAAGGCACTTACTTTTGGGAAGCAAAATTACAGTGTGCGTTGTTAATTTTGGAATTGGGGCGCCTGGGTGGCTCAGTCGGTTGAGCATCCGACTTTGGCTCAGGTCATGATCTCACAGCCTGAGTTCGAGCCCCGCGTCAGGCTCTGTGTTGACAGCTGGGAGCCCGGAGCCTGCTTCAGACTCTGTGCCTCCCTCTGCCCCAACCCACTCGCATTCTATCTCTGTCTCAAAAATAAATAAACATTAAAAAGAATTAATTTTGGAATTAAAGTCACGGTTTTGTTCTTTCAAATACTATAGAACTTATATCTTCCCCTCCATCCCCACTGCCCTCAGAACTTCAATTCACATACTGACTGTATTTAACAGTCACACAACTTAGAAAATTAAACCATTTGTTTGAGGGATTGGCATTCATCCTTGAAATTCATTAGATATTAATACTTGCAACAGACTTTCAGGAGACTCAGCTATAATCCCTAAAGTTACAGAATAAAGTTGCCATCTGGTTTTCTCTGTCTTCAGTATTAAATTATCTGATTACCAGCAGAAACATGCGGATTAATAACAAGTTTTGTATATACTTTTGAACGACATAGGGCTGGGGCACTGATCTCTGCACAGTCAAAAATCCACACATAACTTTTGACTCCCCCAAAACTTAACTACTATCAGCCTACTGCTGACCAAAGCCATATCAACAACATAAACAGTAGATTAACACATATTTTATATATGTATTATACATTGTGCTCTTACAATAAAGTAATCTAGAGAAAAAAAAATGTTACTAGGACAATCACAGGAAAGATAAAATACATTACAGCACTGTGCTGTATTTATTGAAAAAACAATTCACGTATGTATAAGGGGACCGGTGCAGTTCAAACCCGTGTTGTTCAGGGATCGACTGTAGGGTGGTGAGAGACACAGGTGATTTCTAGGCTTTCTGTAAAGCTACAACAATCAGTAGGCATAAGAAGAGGTGTGTGTGTGTGTATGTATGAGAGTCCAGAAATACATCCACAGAGATGTAGCTGATAGATTTTTAATTAAAAGGGCCAAAGAAAAGGGGTGCCTGGGTGGCTCAGTCAGTTAAGTGTCTGACTCTTGGTTTTGGCTCAGGTCATGATCTTGCAGTTCGTGGGACCAAGTCCTACATTGGGCTCTGTGCTGACAGCATGGAGCCTGCTTGGGATGCTCTCCTTCTCTCTCAAAATAAATAAATAAATTTTTAAAAAGGCTAACAAGGTTTAATAAGGAAAGAGTAGCCTTTTTTACAAAATGCCGTTTGAACAGTCAGAGCGCCATCTATGAATAGATGAACCCCGGTCTGTACTTCACTACTTACCCAGAAAGTACCCACGACGGATCCCAGACTTACGTGTAAGAATAAAAATCTATAAAACTTCAAGAACGAAGCAGAAAGTTATGGCAGCAGGTTTAGCACAAGAAAGAGGAGCGAGATCAGTAAAAGCAAACAAAAAAAACTAAAGTGAAAAGAAGCAAACTGGGTAACCAGAGTTCACTGAAATTAAAAATGTGTGCTTTATGAAATGCACAGTTAAAGAAATAAAAAGACAAAACAGTCTGGAAAAAATCTGTGCAAAATATGTGTGTTAGGTCTGATAATGGGGTTGCCTCCAGAGGAGACAGTTTCAATTTAATTTAAAGCTATTAATGAGAGAAAAACTATTACATTTTAAGCACATTCTGTAAAATTAGCCCCTGAGACAGGCATCCTAAAAATGCTACGAGTTTATTGGTTTTTCTAACATGTTTTATCTTTCCAGAATGTGGGGGACATTCTCCTTAACACGATCTGTGCTTTAATGAGAACAGGACTACATTTTGCCTTCTGCACTAAAAGAACAAGTCCTCTATGTAAGGAAGGAGACAGCGTCCCGCACGCCGACAGAGCAATTCTCGCACAGAACCCCGGAGACTGCACGGTGGGCCTTCGGAAAAGAGGTCAGCGAGCCGGTGCATCCCTGCAGGGCGCCTCCTTCCTGCCTCGCCCGGAGCCGTCCAGATCCCTCTCTGCGTTTCATCTCGTGTCCTACCTTTTTGCTAAGCATGGCCATCTGAGTCACAGCATTTGCTAAACGCGGCTTCTCCAGAGAGAGCACGATTTCATTAAGTTTACGCTGCGTCTCGTTGAGTGTAGGTCACCTTACGTGAAGGGGCGTCTTTACCAACGTTCAACATGAGAACAGAAAGGGTGCAGTTACTTCCCGCTCCGTCCGAAACGGCCCCGGCAGAGGCGGAGGAGGGGACGCCCAGAAGCGCCCACGAGCACCTGTACCGGCGGCCGTCCCCCCCCCCCCCCATCCCCTCTCCTCCACCCAAAGCCGGAGGAAAAGGGACATCTGGTAAATACAGCCTGTCTCACCTCAGTCTCTCCACACGCACACACAGGGGGATGGTGTGTATGTTTTATTGTTACTCGCAGGGAATACGTGTGACCCAGTGATGCACACACACCCCAGAAATAATAAGAACAAACGAAAGGACTTCTCCTCTTCTCCCTTCTGAGCTTTGATTTCCAGAAAAAGAACAAACACATCGGCTCTCTGAACACAACAATGTCCTCTGCTTCCTTCCTTATCTATGACACTGACGATGCTCCCCTACCTTAGCACTGACAGCTCCTGCGAGAGGATTAGGCCGGGTAATTCCGACGATTCATGATAGGGCAGCAACGCTTATGACGATTCAAGGACCGCCTGGGTGCTCCCGGCAGCCCTGCACACAGGGGGTCACCCCACCTACAGGGAGCACACGGGGGGGGGTCACCCAATTTTCAGGGAGCACACAGGGGTCACCCCACCTGTGGGGAGCATACAGGGGGTCACCCAATTTGCAGGGAGCACACAGGGGGTCACCCCACCTGCGGGGAGCACATGGGGGGTCACCCAATTTGTGGGGAGCACACAGGGGTCACCCCACCTGCGGGGAGCACACAGGGGGTCACCCAATTTACGGGGAGCACACAGGGGTCACCCCACCTGCGGGGAGCACACAGGAGGTCACCCCACCTGCGGGGAGCACATTGGGGGTCACCCAATTTGTGGGGAGCACACAGGGGTCACCCCACCTGCGGGGAGCACACAGGGGGTCACCCAATTTGCGGGGAGCACACAGGGGGTCACCCCACCTGTGGGGAGCACACGGGGGGGTCACCCAATTTGTGGGGAGCACACAGGGGGTCACCCCACCTGTGGGGAGCACACAGGGGGTCACCCCACCTGCGGGGAGCACACAGGGGGTCACCCAATTTTCAGGGAGCACACAGGGGGTCACCCCACCTGTGGGGAGCACACGGGGGGGTCACCCAATTTGTGGGGAGCACACAGGGGTCACCCCACCTGCAGGGAGGACACAGGGGGTCACCCCACCTGCGGGGAGCACACAGGGGGTCACCCCACCTGCGGGGAGCACACGGGGGTCACCCAATTTGTGGGAGCACACGGGGGTCACCCCACCTGCGGGGAGCACACGGGGGGGGTCACCCAATT
>NW_026057579.1:39146828-39158139 GCF_023721935.1 Panthera uncia
GGGGGGGTCACCCAATTTGTGGGGAGCACACAGGGGTCACCCCACCTGCGGGGAGGACACAGGGGTCACCCCACCTGCAGGGAGCACACAGGGGTCACCCCACTTGCGGGGAGCAAGTGTTCCCACAAAGTCAGCCGGAGAAAAAGCCAAATTTGTGACCACAGTTCCAAGAGACCAATTTATCACAAGTCAGTTTCTCTTTCAAAATAAAATTATTCTATAGAAATCCTCTGACATTAAAAACCAACGTGTCCTTGGTTGGTACATTTGAATCCTTTTGGCTGTCTCTTCGTGGACCAGCGCTGTGCCAGGGTGGGGTGGGGGTGGGGGGAGCCTCCCAACACAGGCGCATAATGTTATTGTCACCAGTACTGGCCCCAAATTCAAGCCAGGAAGCCGGGTTTTCCACTTCTTAGAAAAGAAAAGGCCAACTGGGAGAGAAGGAAAGCGGGATTTGTCACCCAACAAACCATTCTATTCTGGAGAAAGAAAATATCTTAATTACAGAAGTTGTTCTGGCATAAAACGCATTCTAACCAGTTTCTACATTTGCCAAACAGAAAAAATACCACCTAGTCTTTACGTTTAATGGAAGCAGGCACATATGTCTTGGTAGATTTTTCTGGAACCCTATGCACATTAACTGAGGAAAAGGCAGTTACTCAAAGGGAGCCCGACTCATTTTCGTCAGGGGATACATTTTTCCCTTCAGAAACCAGATTGTGTCTAAGAATGAATGTGATTTATATATATTTGGTTTTCTGGCAACTCTCGATGATTGGATTTTGTATCTTCACAAATTGAGGTGACTGCTTTCCAAAAAAAAAATGAAAAGTTTCCCGGGAAGAAAAATGACATATAACGTGCTTCTGCCCAGAAATCTGTGCCGGCAAACTGTGCAGCCTGTGCTGTGTCTTTTCTAGTGTGACGGAAGAAAACTCCTTACAAGGAGCAGGTAGATTCACATCAACCCTTGTTACATTCTGATAACAAAACCTCCGCTCTGCCATAATACAATCAGCACCGGAGTGCGGACGTCAGGTGCAGCTGTAAGAGCTACAAACTGGACGTTCCTCTGCGGTCAAGCAAGTAGTGTCTCTGGGTGACGTCACCATAACCTCAACTTTGGCAATGGGGTCTGTCTGCTGCCTCCTCCTTGCCTTGCTCAGAATACATTTACATGTTCAGCACTGTCTCTTGTCCCAGGGATAAGGCAATGCCGTCCCACACTGCACACTACTGCTGGACGCCCACAAAGAAGAGACAGTTCCAAGAGGACGACGTGTGTGTGTATGCACAAGTGTGTGTACATGTATGTGTGCACGTGGACACCTGCACGTGTGTGCAGGCACAAGTGTGTATGTGTGTACATGTACAAGTATGTGTGTGCAGGTGTGTATGTGCACAGGAATGTGTGTCGGTGCATGCGTGTATGTGTACGCATGGGTGTACATGCACAAATGTATATGTGCACGTAGACAAGTGCACGTGTGTATATGCGCATGTGGGTATATGCACAAGAGTATATGGGTATGCATGTGTGTACGTGGACAAGCATATCGTTTGATGCGTGTACATAAGCGCACAAGTGTACGTGTGTGTGCATGTGTGTATATGCACAAGTGTATATGTACACCCATGTGCAAACGTGCACAAGTGTGTGCAGGTGCGCTCATGTAGCCGTACAAGTGCACATGTATATGCATGTGTGAATGTATACACGTATGCAGGTGTGTGCAGATGTGTATGTGTGCACGTGTGCGTATCTGTGTGTATGTGCAGGCATATATGTGCACATGCGTATATGTGTGCAGGTGTGTGTATGTGCAGATATGTATGTGTATATGTGCAGATATATGTGTATATGTGTGCACATGTGTGTGTGCATGTGTGTATGCCTGTGTACCTGCATGTGTGTGCACGTGTGTTCCTTTCAAGGAAAACTAAGAGTATTTTCCTTTGGTGATGCCAAATATTAAAACAAGGTTTACTACACCATTTATTTTTTATTCATTAAAATGTAAATAACACTAGATCTGTGTATTTAATTACACTTTTATTGAGTAGCTCATGGAGCTAAAATATTTCAGGTAAACATCTAGAATATACGAGCTTTGTAGAAACCACTGTATTCTTGACAAAATAGATGATAAACTGACATTCCACTTTCTGACATTTGCTTTAAATATAAAACAGGATGGGAATGTCGATATTATTATCCAGAATTCTTTTCTCTCTTCTGGCAGCGACCCCGTGACTCAGGACTACCACATATCCTTATGGTACTAAATCTACTGGAAACAAAAATTTTTCCATGAATTATTAATCACGGGATGTTTCCAGGTCTACTATGAAAATCACATCTCACTTGTTCACCTATAAAGAAGAATCACAAGGCTGAGCTGCAACTTGAAAACTTGATCTGACGCATTTAACACAGGAACACCTGGTCAGCCTGGTGTGTGTGCACGGTTAAGAATTAACTATAGATCTGATGATTCTGGATTTGAGATAGGTTTTATTTCAAACATACCAGTCAGCAGAAGTCACAGATGCTCAACAGAAAGCATAAAATTATAAAATAACCTAACCTGTGAAAATTTATTCCATTAGAAATGTTGAATGGTGATTAAGAGCCACTTCATAACAAAAAAGTGGCATGATTCTCTCTCACGTTATTTATCTAATACAACTGAAATCAAATTACCTTGTCTTTCTGTAAATTTCAGCACTAACTTTGTTCAAAGAAGAAACTCTGCACTGTAAACATCGCGTTAAGAGTGGAAAATCGCCAAGGGGCGCCTGGGTGGCGCAGTCGGTTAAGCGTCCGACTTCAGCCAGGTCACGATCTCACGGTCCGTGAGTTCGAGCCCCGCGTCGGGCTCTGTGCTGACGGCTCAGAGCCTGGAGCCTGTTTCCGATTCTGTGTGTCTCCCTCTCTCTCTGTCCCTCCCCCGTTCATGCTCTGTCTCTCTCTGTCCCAAAAATAAATAAACGTTGAAAAAAAAGAGTGGAAAATCGCCTCGTCGCCTGTTGAAAGAAACCCACACGTCTGCCTTACTGGTGGGAATGATCTGTTCCTGGTCCTGCAGCTTGGAGACAGGCAGGTATCTTCAAAAAGAACAGAAAAAGACGACAGACAACGCGAGGTTTCCCTAAAACCATTTTCTGAGAAGGTAATTTCTTAGCAGCAAAGCGGCTGGGTGTGTTTAAAGACGCCCTCCGGTTTCCCAAAAGGCATCTCGGCAGATCATGGAGATGTGACACTTAACCCACGATCCCAAAGAGGCAACGGTCACAAAGAGGTTAACGGAATCCAGGCGCTCTGCGAGACGGGGCGGGTGGGTTCCTGTCCGTCCTTCCGGCCAGGCAGACGCACGGCAGCCCTGCTTCCCCAGGGGCCACCGGCATCCGCGCTGAGTTTGCACCTGCTCCGCTAGATTTGCTCACGGAAGCCGTCCCTGTGCCAGCACAGGACAGCGGACTGCTGAACAGTCGGATGTCAGAAGCTGTAATGAAACCACTGGCAGCCTGAAACGAGCCGCGACAGTATTTACACCAGGGCAGTCCCCTCACGCGCCAAGTCAGGCCTCTTCTCCCCCCGGCCTCCCCCAGAGAGACCGTGTGCGGCCGACCGTCCAGTTTATGGCAACATTTTAACTCCATTTCAGTGCTTCCCGTGAAACTGAGTTAAGGAGAGAGGGGCCCCTGCCTTACTCATTTCTGCGTCCTCGATGCCTAGTCCCGAACCTGCAACACACCAAGAGCTCAATTTTCAAAAATGAGTACAGAACGCTAAGGATCAAACCACGTCATCAAGCGCCTCCTTATAAATGATTCTGTAGACGAGGAAACTCCACCCTGAACGAGATAAGGGGCCGACCCGCGCCTGCACGGCTCACTGGTGAGAGCGAGCGGGAAAGACCTAGGGCTCTCACCCAGCCCCACAGTAACAGCACTGTGACGCCTCGTGCGTTCAGAATTTCGGGCTAATTTCACTGGTATGTGTTACTGGCACTGCACGGTAAGAATGTCTAAGGTTCAAAGCTGTTTTCCAAGGACCTTCAGCTCCGGCCCGCAGACTGAGCGTGCGGTTCCCCCTGTGTCTGGAAGGAGGCCTGCTGGCTCATTCTGCGCAGCCGGGAGGACGCGGACTTCCCACCAGCAACAAGGGGAGGAGGAGGAAACGAATGAAACCTCAAAAAGCGATGAAAAGTAAAACTAGAATCCCACCACTCTTTCCAGAAAAAGGGGGCAGGGAAATAAGAGGTTTTTGTACTAAAGACACCTTTATCACAGGAACCCCTGAGGATGGTCTAGAGGAAGAGTGAGCCCAGGAGGAGGTGCAGATAGAGAAGCAGGGAAGGTGTGGGGAGGGCTGGGGGAGGGAGAGGGGGTGCGGGGGAGGGGTGAGGGGAGGGATGGGGGAGGGGCGAGGGGAGGGCTGGACCACGACTGACCCCAGGACACCTCACTTCTCACTTGGAAGTTAAATTCTCCAGATGGCGTTGAAATCCCACCTATACAGCTTGAGGTTCACGCCCCAGCAGGTGCCAGGCAGGTCCTGTCTGAGGGCAGATGGGGCCACAAATCCACCTGGAGATGTTTCTCTTGTTCCTGTGGCCCCGATGAACTTCCGTAGATACAGACTCAGGGGATGACAAGGATGTCCCTGCATCCCCTCCTTCACCCCGCTGTGAAGGATGCGGCACCAGGATCGGAACAACCCACCGCAAACCCGCCTGAAGGAGCTTAACTTGCGGGTGCACTTCTGACACATGGGCACGATGGGACTGTGCCCGAGAACCGCGGGGAAATCGGCATTTGGTCCCTATGGGAGTATGACCCATGGACAAGTGGCTGCTACCAAGAGCTCCCAGGGGAGGGGCGTGGACCGGCTGGTACCGGTCCCCACACGGACAAACCGCGTCACCCTTACAACCCCCTCTTACGGGAGTAACCGTGCAAAGCCGCATCTGATACAACACACGTGGCTGAGATTTGACCACCGAGTGGTAGTCTTTAATAAACTGAAAACTACTACTTCCTGACGAAGAATTTTAAAAAGCAAGATAAACGTTGTAGGTAAGAAGAGTTCACGACCGGGAATCCTGGCCAGTGCAGACAAGGCACAAGGAGACAGGGGACGTTAGCCTATCCACCAGCAGGTCACAGGGAGGCAGGGGACGTTAGCCTGTCCACCAGCAGGCCACAGGGACCCTTGTCAGGGCTGCGCACAATGTCTATGCTGGGGAAGGGCTGGGGATGGGCTCCGGGGGGGCCCGGTGGCCCTGCTCCTGTGGTCCAGGGCTGTCCCGTGTCTCCCGGGTGCTCTGTGCCTCCTTGAACCCCACGCTGGCTCAGCAGGAACAGCGTGAAACTCGTAGGGCCCCACGGGCCACACCGCCCGCCCACCGAGCCACGCTCCTGGTGCGCCCGGCACATCCCAGTACCCACCGCTGGGACGCAGGACAGGCTGTGCAGACTCCTCCTGCCCCCCCCCCCCCATCCCACCTACGAAAACGGAAATCACAAAGCTAAGAGCATTTGATTCCACCCTGATGAAAACGAATCTGCGGGCTGCGATGGAATCTGATCAAGTGAAGACCAGGAAATAAATCCGATGCCTGAAGCACTCAATTTGCAAGTACATGGGCTGGTCCTCACCTGAGTCAGAGGAGGAAGAGTAAAGAGACCTGTGCACCCTGCGCTTACAAGGTGGGTGACTCCTGTGGCCCAGGCGACCCTCACTTTTCTGGGGTTTGTGTCCTGCCCGGGTGGGAAGCTCCTCAGCTCGCCTGCTCTTTCCTAGTTCCTAACTTTGTCCTCTTGGTTCCGCTCCGGGTTCTGTTAACCCAGCAGACTGTGTTCGATGTTTTCATGTCAAGCCAGTTTTAAATTCCAATATTATCCAACTTAGAAATTAATTTTTAAAAGTATAATTAAATCAGGGGTGCCTGGATGGCCGTCAGTTAACTGTCCAACTTCGGATCAGGTCAGGATCTCGTGGGATGTGGGTTCGAGCCCCGCGTCGGGCTCTGTGCTGACAGCTCGGAGCCTGGAGCCTGCTTCGGATTCTGTGTCTCCCTCTCTATCTGCCCCCCCTCCCCCGTTCAGAGAGAGAGCCCTGTCTCTCTCTCTCTCTCTCTGTCAAAAACAAATAAAGATTAAATTTTTTAATATAATTACATCTGATCCATTAAGCTTTGTACGTCCCACTTTGCCCCGTTTCGTTTCAGATGCCAGAATGAAGGTATTGCCTATACAAAGAGGTGACCTTACACGTGTGTTGTTTCTCTGTTATCGTTTGTTATTAGCACTTCAGAGCTGGACTCCAATTTCTTAAATCTTAGAGAAACACAATGGTTTTAGGTGAATATTATTCCAATATCCTAAACGTCAATTAAGGATGTTTGACATTGTCACCATATTAACATCAGAATATAAAATACGTATCTATTACTTGTATTATATCCAGAGAGTTAAAATGGGAAAAGAATTTTTTAAGTAACTCTCTGGATTTTAAATGAACAAATTTCTTTTTAAAATGCCATTTATTTATTTTTCTTAATGTTTATTTATTTTTTGGGGTGGGGGAGGTAGAGAGCATGAGAACAGGGGAGGGGCAGAGAGAGAGAGGGAGACACAGAATCCGAAGCAGGCTCCAGGCTCCAGCTGTCAGCACAGAGCCCAACATGGGGCTCGAACTCATGGACCTCAAGATCATGACCTGAGTTGAAGTCCGATGCTCAACAGACTGAGCCACCCAGGCGCCCCTAAAATGCCATTTATTTTGATTTCAACAGATTTTAGCTGTAAACCCTGGTTTCCATTGCATTTCAAATCCTAACAATCAATGTAGATAATGGTGACTTTGGAGATTTTTCTAGAAAAACTGTTGAGATGTTCACAAAACTTCAGTTGTTCAACCTCACTGAAATGTCGTATCTTTGCTGAATTAATAAATATGCCACGTTCATCTCCAAATCCTGTATTCCATATTTACCAGTCACCACTATGACAGAATACAGGATAAAAGTTAAAATACTTGATTGACAAATAGATATTTACAAGGAAAATGAAAGAACCTCTCTAAGAAATGAAAGATTATATTTTTCCAAATTTGTTAAACCATGTATTTTATCATTTTAAACTGAAAACTGAAAATGTTTAAATATTTAATACTGAAAATAGGTCCTTAGAATATAGTTCCAAGCAAACTCAAAAGGGAAAATATTCTTTAAAAGCTTAGTCCTCAAGAATTAATTGAAAATCATTTTTTAAAGATATGGGTATCTTCCCCAATTTTAAACTCAACTTACACATTTAATTTTTTTTGAAGCAAAGCCCAGCTTCAGGTGCAAACTTTGGAAACTGAATACCTGGTTGCATCCTCTCGGCATCGCGAGTGTGCGTGTGTGCACCCAGGTACCGCTGCCTTCTGTCTGACCTGTGAACTATTCTCGGTTTGTAGTGGAGCCTCGGGTTTATTTTTAAGTTTCTTCATTTATTTTGAGAGAGAGAGTGAGCACAAGAGCGAGCGCATGTGAGGGGGGAGGGGCAGAGAGAGAGAGAGAATCCCAAGCAGGCTCCGCGCTGTCAGCACAGAGCCCAACTCGGGCTTGATCTCACCAACCGTGAGGTCACACCCTGAGCCAATCAAGAGTCGGACGCTTAACTGACAAAGCTACCCTCGTGCCCCAAGACCCAAGTTTAAAACAGGTGATTTAAAGGTAACAAATACTTGGAGACTAAAGAACACCCCACTAAAGAATGAATGGGCTAACCAAGCAGTTAAAGAGGAAATTAAAAAGTATATGGAAGCCAATGAAAACGATAACACCACAACCCAAAACCTCTGAGACGCAGCAAAGGCGGTCATAAGAGGAAAGTATATAGCAATCCAGGCCTTCCTAAAGAAGGAAGAAAGATCTCAGGTACACAACTTAACCTTACGCCTTAAGGAGCTGGGAAAAGAACAGCAAATAAAACCCCAAATCAGAAGACAGGAAATAACAAAGATGAGAACAGATATTATTGCTATCGAAACCAAGAAACAGTAGAACAGATCAATGAAACCAGAAGCTGGTTCTTTGAAAGAATTAACAAAATTGATAAACCACTAGCCAGTCTGATCAAAAAGAAAAAGGAAAGGACCCAAATAAATAAAATCAAGAATGAAAGAAGAGAGATCACAACCAACACAGCAAAAATAAATAATAAGAGAATATTATGAGCAATTATATGCCAATAAAATGGGCAGTATGGAAGAAATGGACAAATTCCTAGAAACATATACACTACCAAACCTGAAACAGGAAGAAATGGAAAATTTGAACAGACCCATAACCAGTAAGGAAATCAAATTAGTAATCAAAAATCTGCCAAAAAACAAGAGTCCAGGGCCAAATGGCTTTCCAGGGGAATTCTACCAAACATTTAAGGAAGAGTTAACACCTATTCTCTTGAAGCTATTCCAAAAAATAGAAATGGAAGGAAAACTTCCAAACTCTTTCTATGAAGCCAGCATTACCTTGATTCCAAAACCAGACAGAGACCCCACTAAAAAGGAGAACTACAGACCAATTTCCCTGATGAACATGGATGCAAAAATCCTCAACAAGATATTAGCCAACCAGATCCAACAATACATTAAAAAAATTATTCACCATGACCAAGTGGGACTTATACGTGGGATGCAGGGCTGGTTCAATATCTGCAAAACAATTAACGTGATTCATCACATCAATAAAAGAAAGGACAAGAACCATATGATCCTCTCAATAGATGCAGAGAAAGCATTTGACAAAATACAGCATCCTTTCTTGATAAAAACCCTCAAGAAAGTAGGGATAAAAGGAGCATACCTCGAGATCATAAAAGCCATATATGAACGACCCAACGCTAACATCATCCTCAATGGGGAAAAACTGACAGCTTTCCCCCTAAGGTCACGAACAACACAGGGATGTCCACTCTCACCACTGTTATTCAACCTAGTATTGGAAGCCTTAGCCTCTGCAATCAGACAACACAAAGAAACAAAAGGCATCCAAATCGGCCAGGAGGAGGTCAAACTTTCACTCTTCGCAGATGACATGATACTCTATATGGAAAACCCAAAAGATTCCACCAAAAAACTGCTAGAATTGATTCATGAATTCAGCAAAGTCGCAGGATATAAAATCAACACACAGAAATCAGTTGCATTCCTATACACCAACAATGAAGCAACAGAAAGAGAAATCAAGGAATTGATCCCATTTACAGTTGTGCCAAAAAACATAAAATACCTAGGAATAAGACTAACCAAAGAGGTGAAAAATCCATACACTGAAAACCACAGAAAGCTTATGAAAGAAATTGAAAAAGACACAAAAAAATGGAAAAAGATTCCATGCTCCTGGATAGGAAGAACAAATATTGTTAAAATGCCGATACTACCCAACGCAATCTACATATTCCATGCAATCCCTATCAAAATAACACCAGCATTCTTCACAGAGCTAGAACAAATAATCCTAAAATTTGTATGGAACCAGAAAAGACCCCGAATAGCCAAAGCGATCTTGAAAAAGAAAACCAAAGCAGGAGGCATCACAATCCCGGACTTCAAGCTATACTACAAAGTTGTAATATCAAGACAGTATGGTACTGGCACAAGAACAGACACTCAGATCAGTAGAACAGAATAGAGAACCCAGAAATGGACCCACAAACGTATGGCCAACTAATCTTTCACAGAGCAGGAAAGAATATCCAATGGAATAAAGACAGTCTCTTCAGCAAGTGGTACTGGGAAAACTGGACAGCGACACGCAGAAGAATGAACCTGGACCGCTTTCTTACACCTGACACAGAAATAAACTCAAAATGGATGAAAGACCTCCATGTAAGACAGGAAGCCATCAAAATCCTCAAGGAGAAAGCAGGCAAAAACCTCTTTGATCTTGGCTGCAGCAACTTCTTATTCAAATCGTCTCCAAAGGCAAGAGAAACAAAAGCAAAAATGAACTACTGGGACCTCATCAAAATAAAAAGCTTCTGCACAGCAAAGGAAACAATCAGCAAAACTAAAAGGCAACCGACAGAATGGGAGAAGATATTTGCAAATGACATATCAGATAAAGGGTTAGTATCCAAAATGCATAAAGAACTTATCAAACTCAACACCCAAAAAACAAAGAATCCAGTGAAGAAATGGGCAAAAGACATGGATAGACACTTCTCCAAAGAAGACATCCAGATGGTCAACCGACACATGAAAAAACGCTCCACCTCACTCATCATCAGGAAAATACAAATCAAAACCACAATGAGATACCACCTTACACCTGTCAGAATGGCTCACATTAACAACTCAGGCAACAACAAATGTTGGCGAGGATGCGGAGAAAGAGGATGTCTTTTGCAGTGTTGGCGGGAATGCAGGCTGGTGCAGCCACTCAAAAAACTAAAAATAGGGGCGCCTGGGTGGCTCAGTCGGTTGAGCACCGGCTTCAGCTCAGGTCACGATCTCACGGTCCGTGAGTTCGAGCCCCGCGTCGGGCTCTGGGCTGATGGCTCGGAGCCTGGAGCCTGCTTCCGATTCTGTGTCTCCCTCTCTCTCTGACCCTCCCCCATTCATGCTCTTCTCTCTCTGTCTCAAAAATAAATAAACGTTAAAAAAAAATTAAAAAAAAAAAGCAATTAAAAATAGAACTACCCTACGACCCAGCAATTGCACTACTAGGCATTTATCCATGGGATACAAGTGTGCTGTTTCGAAGGGGCACATGCAACCCCCCATGTTTATAGCAGCACTATCAACAATAGCCAAAGTATGGAAAGAGCCCAAATGTCCACTGATGGATGAACAGATAAAGAAGATGTGGTCTATAGATACAATAGAGTATTACTCGGCAATCAAAAAGAATGGAATCTTGCCATCTGCAACTACGTGGGTGGACCTGGAGGGTATTATGCTAAGTGAAATTAGTCAGAGAAAGACAAAAATCATATGACTTCACTCATACGAGGACTTTAAGACACAGAACAGATGAACACAAGGGAAGGGAAACAAAAATAATATAAAAACAGGGAGGGGGACAAAACAGAAGAGACTCATAAATAAGGAAACAAACTGAGGGTTGCTGGAGGGGTTGTGGGAGGGGAGATGGGCTAAATGGGAGAGGGGCACTAAAGAATCTACTCCTGAAATCATTGTTGCACGATATGCTAATTTGGATGTAAATTTTTAAAAATTAAAAATAAAATTAAAAATAAAATAAAATAAAATAAAATAAAATAAAATAAAATAAAATAAAATAAA
>NW_026057579.1:39158149-39173129 GCF_023721935.1 Panthera uncia
AAATAAAATAAAATAAAATAAAATAAAATAAAATAAAATAAAATAAATTAAATCGGGTGATTTAAGGAGATATCCACATATCCCCTCCCAATTTCTGATGTTCCGATTCCTGTTGTTTTGTTTTCCTTTCACACGACATGACCAAAGGTCCATTTCTGCAGGGTGCACACAGGAGGGAGGCCGCTGCTGTGGGCACCCAGAGTGTGGGTCCACGACAGATGCCCAGGGCTGCAGCCAGCAGCTGGGTGGTGTGGACACGACCTCCCCAGGGTTGGGGGCCCTGGAGGAGCTCCCCCAGAGCATCAGCAAATGTAACAACTATGGACCTACTTCTGAAGCTGCAGGTCTGTGCTCATATTCCCTTGCAAACTGTATTCTTTTTTATTTATTTATTTATTTTTTTACTTATTTTTGAGACAGAGAGAGACAGAACATGAGCAGGGGAGGGGCAGAGAGAGAGAGAGGGAGACACAGAATCTGAAGCAGGCTCCAGGCTCCGAGCTGTCAGCACAGAGCCTGACACGGGGCTCGAACTCACAAACCCTGAGATCATGACCTGAGCCGAAGCTGGAAGCCCAACCAACTGAGCCACCCAGGTGCCCCACAAACTATTCTTTACTGAAGGTGCGTCAGTGTCCCAGCTTGCTGTAACAAAATTGTCACAAACTTGGTGGTGCAAAACAAGAAGGCCATCTTCCCAGTCTTTGAGGGCCTCAGTACAAAATGAAATCAGAGGCTCGCCTCTCTCCCAGCTCCCAGGCTCGTGGCCGCATCCGGGTCTCTGTCTCCCCATTCACCTCCCCTTTGCTCCGTGCATCTGTCCCCCTGCCCCCCCACCCTGAACACAGGTACTCACACTTAAGTGTCCGCTCAAATAATTCAGGACAAGCGTCTCCTTTCAAGACCCTTCTCTGAATCCCACCTTTGGCCATATGACTTTGCAGGGATTCTCAGGGCATAGGTGTATCTTCTTGGGAACCACCACCCAATCCACTACAGAAGACACACTGGGCGATTGGAAAATCACAGGCAAAACCCTAAATATGCTGAGTAATGTCCTAAACAAACCTTCTGACCGAGAAAAGCCCATTACGATTAGTCCTAACACACAAACTCCTGGGGCAGCATTCCAGTGGAAACAGTGACTGTCGGGAGTGTGTAGTTACAGAGCCATCTGGCACTGCGTTGTTTTTTCTAGCGAGGAAAGAAGGCTTGTGTTGTGCCTCTGACGGTAGATGATGCTGTGTGTAAATTCCACGTTACAACATATTACACAGTTATGTGGTCTCATTAAGACAAAACCTGCAAACCACACAAGATCAAAGTTTGGGCCCTATGTTCTCGGGATAGTGACCCAGTAAAAATTAGGAATACAAATCGCCTAAGACATCATAGTCGTACTATGATAATGACTCACCTTTAATGAAGCCTGCCTAATGATAATAGTAAAAACGTGTGGAGTTGTTACTAGTACCCCCGTTACACACTTCCCAACACAGTCGTTTACGAACGGGGCCATCGTAGAACCCTGTAATGTGGGCACTGTGATTCTCCCCACCTTACTGGTGAGCCACAGAGAAGTTCCGTAACCCACCCCCAGTCACACAGAAATCGGCCCCTGAGCTTTGCGCTCTCAGTCCTTCTGGTATGCTAGCCGAGGACGCAGAATCAGCCAGAATAGTGGACCAGGAGAGGTGCCCAAAGGACAAGCATACAAAGAATAGGTAGCAAACTAAAACAACTTGAGCTAGACTAGGTTAACACAAAACAAACTGTGGCCCCAGGGTCAAGGACTCTGACGTGCAAGCCTGTGAATGATGCACAGCTCACACTCCACAGATAGCAGAGATTGCACATTTAGGGAAAAGTTCTTAAGTTCAAACCACTTGGACCTTGTGTCTCACTCTGCTCACTAGAAAGAAGCAGGCGTTTGCTGAGACACCAGAGCCCCTCACGGGCCTCCACTCACAGCTCTGCCTTTTCCGCCTCGATGTGGAGGGATTCTGCTTAACCGCTGAGAACCTACTGCCCCAGTGGGTAACGCCTCTGCTCCGTGACCCGAAAACACTGGGTCTGGGGAGGAAGCCTGCTCTGTGCGTGAAAACCTTCAGACCCTGGGTCTGGACTTTTCCCTCCACGCCGGCTGGGGAGTAAAACAGAAATGTGGGCTCTAAGAGACTCCCCTAAAGAGCTCTGAAACCTGGTGTATGTGGGAAGAATGCATGTGCGCGTGTGTGTATGTGCATGGGGGGTGTGCGTTGCATGTGCAAGGTGTATGTGTCTGGTGTGTGTACGTGTGTGTGCAGTGTTTGCTGTGTGTGTGCACATGTGTGTGATGCATATGCACGTGTGATGTGCATGTGTGATGTGTGCACATGTGACGCGTGCAGTATGTGTGGTGCGTGTGCACAAGTACGTGATGTGTGCACGCACATCTGTGGTGTGTGTACTCTGTGCATGTGTGATGCATATGCACACTGTGGTGTGCACACGTGTGTCACATGTGTGTGCACCTACACGCGGCACCCGCACTCCTGCCCCTCCCTCAGAGTCCCCGCAGGCACCACGTCCGGCGCCTGCCCCGAATCCGAGCCACTCCCGGCTGCACCTGTGCTGACCGTCCCCGCGGCTCCCACGTACCGTCCCCCCAGGGCTTCTGTGCATCCACCTCAAGTGTCTGGGCCACGGCTCCGGGACTGCCCTGCACGCGTAACGACCACACCGGGTAACACAGGGGTTCCTCTGTGCCGGCACACGCCTCTTCCCCTTACAATGCCCACGAAGACTGGCCACCACGCGTCACATGTTCACTCCGCAAACCCCGACCTCCACCTCTCCAGAAGGCCCCTGAGCACACTGCCCCCCACAGCCCAGGGAGGAGCCCCAGGAGGACGCGGGGCCTCCCTCCCACTGTGGTGCTGGCTCGACCCAGCGCCTCTGCCTGGACCTCTCTGTTTCTGCCTCCGATTCCAGCGCAGACACTGTCCTGTAAGTGGTGTGTGTGTGTGCACGGGTGTAACATTTACACCCACAGAGCCCTTCTCCAGAGGACACGCAATTCTCCCGTCGCCAAGTGCCCATTCCCCAGGAAATCCTTGAGCCGGGGAGAACCCACGTGGTGCCAGCTTCCCGGGCCACCCTCCGTCTGCTCCCTCCTCTGCAGGAAGCCTGGCGTCTCTGGCATTTCTCATGACACACGGGGAGAAGTGGGTATTTCTCTACCTTGCTACGCAAACCATGAAACTTTTCGGAAGAAGACCAGACTTGGATTTCTTTCATCAAGATAACATGGGCCCGTGATGATGCATCGACACCGCACGCCTTTCTAGAAGGACTGCTTCTAACTCATCGGGTTCTGAATGTCCTGGGGTTTATGGCACGAGAGGTAATTTTACACTTCTCAGTCCGTGACACTTAGGGAAAATGGGTGATGGGCACTGAGGAGGGCACTTGTTGGGATGAGCACCGGGTGTCGTGTGTAAGTGATGAACCACGGGAACGTACTCTCAAAGCCAAGAGCACACTGCATACAGTATGTTGGCCAACTCGACAATAAGTTATTAAAAATAAACAAATAAACATTTGAAAAGATAATTACAATGAGCCATTTGGTAAAGTACACCTATCTGAAGAGAAATCATTAAGGGTAATATTCAGCAGGATAGAAACGAGAAACAGAATAAACTATATTTTACCATGAAGAGTTCTACTCATTTGTCAAAGCGATGTTAGAATGTTGCTATCACAAAAATAAAAGGTGCGATTTGATTCAAACCCGAAACAGCTAATGATAAATGTAAAATAAATTCTCAGCATAAAGGCCAGAATCAGAACTTCTCCCTCCCACTCACAGAATCACACCCGGACGCAGGTATGTACACGATCGGGAGGGCGTGTACTTGTCAGCGGCTACGCTCCGCGTATACGAGTAGCCAAGTCTTCTGGCTCTTTCTAAGAGAAAGGGAAATACTCGCATTCGCTCCTAAACAGCATCATTGGCCAAGCTGCAGACATGCCTTTCTAAAGGCAATCATGACTTAGGTTGGTTCAAATTGTAACCTGGCCATTGTAACAAGGCCCATGCGGCCTAGGAGCACCGACCGTGTGGATGGGAACAAGGCCCACAAGGCCTGGGAGCATCGAACGCCTAGACGGAGCCGGGGCTTTGGCCGCAGGAGAGGAGGGAGCGGCCATCAGGGAGGAGCAGGGCTGCCGCAGCCACTGGGAATTAGCAGAGCTAACGGGAGGCTGGGACTGAGGTGAGGGTTGGGATGCAGCATGAGCAAAGGGCCTGAGGCAGCCAGAAGGAACATGGGTGCCTCCGAAGCTTCAGAGGGCAGGGTCTGGACGCTGCCATGTGCTCTGTGGGTGGTGCTATATGACTCTCTGACACGAAAACACAGAAAGGCAACCAGGTTTCAGGACTGAGATTATGAGACTGGTTTGGGGGATGGTAACCGAAGAGCCAGGCCACAGACACAGAGGTCTGAGCTGAGTGGCTGAGGACACAGCCTGGGGGTGCCAGTGGTGTCCAGTGGCCGGGTGGTGGGTACCCTAAGCAGGGGGAGGTTACCCCGGAAGGCTAGTGGAGGGCTGGTCACCCAAAGACCCCAAGGAGGAAGGGGTGAAGCAGAGGCTGTGATGTGGGACAGGGGTGTGTCCGGAGGGAGCTGGAAGCCACTGCTGCTTCCCACAGGCTGAGGTCTGGGGACCCACAGGGCCCTCGTGTGTCAGGGACGGAGGCTGAGCACAGAGGCAGCTGTGGGCAGTGCTCAGACTGAGGGAAAGACGGCACAGGGCTCAGGCCCCCTTCATCTCGTAGTTCTGTTTTACAAAGGGAAGCCGGTTTCCCCATTAGAGAACATTCCAGAGCCCTTGCGTTCAGTTTCCGGAAGCTCGTCCTCCAAGGTTTGCTGTGAACACCGCTAACCATAAAGTACTTATTTTCCGTGGAAGGGGTTATAATTTTTGATAGGAATAACTGAGAGTTATGTCACACTTTATAAATACAGATTATTTTTCTAAACACTAACTCAAAGAATAAAAACATTCTCATATGGAATTTGGGTGCATTTCTGTGGTTACATTTTTACCAACAATAATTCATAAAACAGACAATAAAATATCTGCCTGTCAGGAACATTCATTCTAGATGGCATTTAATTCTAAGTGCAGTGTGTCATTTAAACCATTTTTGATTAAAATATAAATAATCACAGTTAATTCCTCACTAGTTAACTCCTCAATGCAATCACTAACCCGCTGGGTACCCGAGGGATGTCTGTCCTCGAGAGCTGGAGTCTAACAGAGATGCGTGAAAAATAAAGAGTGGATGTTAATGAGCATGACGTTATTTACGATGCTGATCTTGCACATTTTGTGTGATTGCTTCCATAATAGTGCAATTCAGTGCTGTAACAAAACGGTATCTGTCCAAATTTCAAAAGAGTTCAAAACAACTATCAAAACTAAGGAAAGTCGATGTCAAATGTCAACGGTATGGTCCGATTTATTCGTTCCCAACAACTAACAGGCGCGGCACCAGGCTCGTTAGAACCCAGCCTCGTCAGCCCAGCATTCCTTTAAGTGGAGACAGGTTTATTTCCCTAAATCTTCATTCTTTGCTTAATTAAGCATAGCTAATTAATAACATTTACAGGCTCTAAAACAGCAGACACTTTAGAAAACACAACTATTTTACCCAATAACTTAGGTTGAAAAATCACAAAATCATAACTGTTCGGCATCAAAGCAGATGTGGGATCAGCACGGTCCGGAAGGGCGGGCTTCAGGGGCGAGGGGTCAGGCCTCACGGCTCTGGGTCCCCAAGAGCAGGGAGGTTTAGTCTTTGACACAGAAGTAGGAGAAGTCGAGCCGCTTCAGTGTGGGCACGGACTGGGGGGACAAGTGACATCTACTGTTCACTGGAAAGAATCTGAAGCCTTTCATCCAAAACCACCACCTGAACGACAGGGACAGGACGAGGTGACCAGCCTGAGGGTAATGGCAAGTACCAGACCCTTTAAAATGCAAATACGTTTCCTCTGGACCTTCTCAGGCATTTTTCCTCCAGAGGCATTTTTTACCCTTCCTTATCTCAGTAAAATACCTGTCGGTTCTATTTAAATAGCAGGTGCTGCATCAGAGATTCAAAACCACCCTGGGCACCCAAACAGCACAGTCTTCGGGTGAGACACCAGAGGGAGGGAACACCACCGGCTGTAGGGCTGTACTCACTACAGGGGGGAAGGGCCTGCCCCCTGCCAACAGGACACAGACAGCCATGGAGGGCCCCTCCCCTTCCGGAACTGTCCCTTCTGGGCCTGAGGTCACCAGGTGCTGCCCCCAGGGACAGGTAAGCTCTAGGGTCTGAGCGAAACACCCACCTAAGTTAATTCCTCCTCAGCCAACAGCACAGACTCTCCTCCCTTCTTCCCGTCAGAAGGGAGCCAGGAGCCCGAGGAAGTCAGTCCTTCCCTGGATGGAATACGGTCGGCCTCTCCCAACGCAGGTCTCGGGGCATCCTGGGAAGTGGAGCTACCTACAGTCGGGAGCTTTAAAATCCAGGTCTCTGTTCAGGTATCAGACGGACCTGCTGCTGTAAAAGGTTGTCGTCCCGCGTGCGTACGTTTGGGAAACAAGGCGATTGCAACCTCCGGGGTTTTCGATCAATAAGCATGTCTCTAACTCGGATCTTGTTAAAATGTTCACTGGCAATTACATCTCCTGATAAAATCTGATTCCTCATTTTAAATTACGTGAATCTTGCTTATGATGTCACAGATCTCACCAGAAATTCCACAGGTGAAACCAAAGATGAGTCAGCAAGGAGAAGAAACACGTAACAAAAGAATGAAACGAAGGGACCGCCTTGCCAGGAGGTCGCACGCGTACATGACCTCCCACAGTAATTCACATCTCTAATTACCAACCGCACGTTTCAGCGACCTGTTCTCGCCTTTCCAGGGGCAAGCTCATCGCACACAACAGCAGGCGCGCTGCTGGCCCACGCGGCTTCGTGCTTCCAGCCCCTTGGACTGGACAGTGTTGCTATTCGGGCACCCAGAATGTGCTCTCGGCACCAACCGCCAGCAGCAGCCTCGGACCCTAGAAGCAGAGCACACTCTTCCACTGCACTGCTGCTTCTCCAGCAATGCATTTCAGCAGGGGTGGGGGGTGGGGGAGCCGGGGTCCAGCAATGCACTTCAGCAGGGGTGGGGGGTGGGGGAGCCCGGGTCCAGCAATGCACTTCAGCAGGGGTGGGGGGTGGGGGGTGGGGGAGCCGGGGTCCAGCAATGCACTTCAGCAGGGGTGGGGGGTGGGGGAGCCGGGATCCAGCAATGCACTTCAGCAGGGGTGGGGGAGCCGGGGTCCAGCAATGCACTTCAGCAGGGGTGGGGGGTGGGGGAGCCGGGGTCCAGCAATGCATTTAGCAGGGGTGGGGGTTGGGGGAGCCCGGGTCCAGCAATGCACTTTAGCAGGAGTGGGGAGGTGGGGAGCCAGGGGCCCTCGCACCTGTACTGGCAGAACCCAGAGGGAGCAGACCATGGAACAGCTATGGAAAAGGGACTGCAAAGGAAGAGACATTCACGTTTGGCCAGGTTCCCAAGATTCAAGCAACCAGTCCTTGCAAAGATTGTGCTGCATTTGTGGCTTCCGAAAAAATATCTGCCACTAGAAATATGATGGGCTTAAAACAAGTTTCTTTTTTGTCATCAATCTTTCTCATCAGAAGCACGGAGTTCCTTCCTTAACAGAAAGGATGGAATAGCTATGCAAATTCAATGACATTACGTAAAGTTACTGACACAAAAATTCGTAATTCTGCGTGGCTGTCTGGACCCCAATCATCCCAGTAAAAATTAATGACCATCCAACACGTATAGTGCCGTTTCCCATACCTAAGCCACGATTACACGCTCTGGATGCTCATGTTTTTAAAGACAACATGTAAACGGGATACTTAGATGGGTTTAAACAGAGAGGAATCTGAAGCTTCTCCTACACTGCAGCCCAGTGGAGCACTGAGAACAGCTTGCTGTTTATGTACCCAAAGTTATTATTCTCGCCCTTACCACGCTGTCCATCATGATTCTAATATTTGGCCTCCAATCCTAACAAGAGCTTACTGGCAAGTGTAATTCACATAGGTTGTATCATATAATCAAGGCTCTTCTTACAAAGAAAGCACTAATCACATCTTATGCAAACTGGTGAATAGACTCCATCTGGACTAGCACAGCCCAAATTTAGCACCTTAGAGGAATCAACACTTAGCACAGTGGAGAGTACTCATCGGGCGACTTGCAGTTGATAGTTTTTAAAAGCCAAAGTCACTGCCAATAATTCATCAACTGGGTCAATGATAATAAATCCACTCGATTCTTCCACTACAAGAGCAACGGTTATAAACAGGACTTGTTGGAAAAATACCTCAAGGAAAACGTACAATTCTAACCATGGGGGGAATCGCTTTAAAATTCGAAGCAGCACTAAAACGAAAGCTTCTGGCTCGAGTGTCTGTATTTCCTTAAGCAGTTTACTGCCACTTACTACAAGCACACCTTGTCGGGTTTAATCGCCACCCGCAGTGGCTGGAGAGCGGTTCATGTCACAAAGTACTTTAAAAATACACACAGAACTTTACCTGGGATGGAGTTTTAAGATTTTGTACCAATATCCCAGAAATGCATAACGTGATGGAAAAGGCATCTACTCACAGATTGAGAAAAAACAATCATAGTTACTACTCCTGCCCTTGTTCAGAAGCATCAGGACCCGTGACCATCTCTGAAAACACTTGTCAGGTACCCGGAAAAGTACAGCCAGTGTATCCTGGGTTCTCACCGGCGTCCACGGGGTGAGGGGACGTGGGGGCGAGCCCCACAGGGGTGCTGCTGTGACACCTGCATGAACCACTTCAGTGTCTCCAGAGAGCCTCCTGAGGCTCCTGATAATCCGCTGCTTCCCTAAACTGTTTCCAGGAAGCTCGGTTATGCTGTGGGTGGCAACTTGAAGGCTTCCAAGAACTTTCCGTTCTTGTTTGTGCCAACATTTCTGTTTTCTGTCAATAGTTCAGCTATTCAACAATACGAAGCTGGCAGGGGGGCTGTTTGAACCAGGGACTGGAATAGGGGGTCCCAACAGCGTCCATGTTCCGAATCCGAATACGGCGCACGGGGCTGTGGGTGTCCCCGGCACCGGAGAGACAGAGGGGTACGGGGGGGGGCAAACTGGGACAGCAACCGGGACGCGGGCCCCCGGACCCCAAACCCCTGGACCCGGAGTCGCTCGCACGAAGGAACCAGCCAACCCCAAACGCCCGATTCTGGAAAACCCCCGTTCCCATGGCCCAGGGCGCCCCCGCGCTTCCTGCAAGCCCTTCGGGACGTCAGACAGTAAATCCAGTTTCCAGCCGGGGTATTGGGGTGCGGACAGAGAGAGGCGGCCAGGAGGTGAGCGCCCACTGTGGCCGAGGTCCCCGAGCCCGCCCACCGGCACTGACTGCTCCAGATGACAGAGAAGGAAGGGGAGGGTGTGGGGGGGGGGCGCGGGGGGCGGAGGAAGACTCGCGGAGGGGAAGGGGTAAGAAAAGGAGTGCGGGATGGGGTGCGCGGAGAGGACGGGGCGCTGGAAGGCTAGATGGGCGCGGGGAGGGGAAGGGGCGCGGGGAGAGGAAGGGGCGCGGGGAGGGGAAGGGGCGCGGAGGGCGGAGGGGGACTCGCGGAGCGGAAACGCTAAGAGAAGGGGTGCGGGAAGGGGCGCCGAGGGTAAGGGGGCGGGAAGGGGAAAGGACGTGGGGAGAGGAGGGGAAGGGGTGAGCGGAGAGGACGGGACACTGGAAGGCGAGGCGGGGAGGGGAAGGCGAGGCGGGGAGGGGAAGGGGCGCGGGAAGGGGTGCGCGGAGAGGACGGGGCACTGGAAGGCGAGGCGGGGAGGGGAAGGGGCGCGGGGGGCGGAGGGGACCTTGCGGAGCGGAAGGGCTAAGAGAAGGGGTGCGGGAAGGGGTGCGCGGAGAGGACGGGGCGCGGGTAGGCGAAGGGGCGCGGGAAGCCGAGGTGGACGCCGGCGGGCGAGGGGCACGGAGTGGGGGACGGGGAGCCGGGGGGCGGAGGGGGCGCCGAGGGGCCGCACTCACCCGCGCGGGCTCCAGCAGGTGGTCGGGGCGCCCGCTGGGGGCGGCGGGGGGCGGCGGGCCGTGCGCGCTCATGGCCGCCCAGCGCCGGGGCCCCGCGCCAGCGTCCGAGGGTCCCGCGGGCGGCTGGTCCGCGCCCCTCCCGGGCTCGGCGGCAGGGGGAGGGGCGTTCCTCGCTCCGCCCACGTGGGCCCGCCCCCGGGGGGAGGGGCGCGCTGCGTTCCGGGTGGGCGGGGCCGGCGCACGGGCGGGGCAGGGGCACGTGGCGCTCCCGCGGGGGTGGGGGTGGCAGGGGTCGGAGGCGGGGCGGGCGTACGGGCCCGGGGCCGGGGGAGCGCATCCGGCTGGGGTCGGGAGGGGGCACTAGGGCCGCACGCCGGGGGGCGGGAAGGGTGGGAGAGCTTGGATGCTCCGCTCCCTTGGGCGCGAGGCGAGCGCCCCCACCCCGGGCTGGGCGCCCCCTCCGCGTCCGTCTCCAGGGTGTCTGATTGGGGGGCTCCCCTCCGCCCTCCCCGCCCTCACTCTCACTCGGTACAGCCCCGCTGCTTTTCGGGTTCCTGGGGACCCACCACCCCACCCCCGTGCCGTCGCCGGTCTCACCGCAGGTGACGTGGGGCCCCGGGGACCGTCCCGCGAAGGAAAGCGCGCGGAAGCCTCGGCTCTTCCCCAAGCACTCGTCCAGCCCGAACCCGAGGGTCACCGCTCCGTGGCGCCCCGGCCTCCCCGCCCTGGGCCCAGTCGGGAGTCCGGTCCCAGCCCCCAGCCCGGGCTCCGCGGAAACGGCTCTCGGGCCGGTAACACTGGCGGTGTAGACCCAAATTCTCCTCGTTTAAATGCAAATGTGGATTTGAGACACATTTGGGGAAGAAACGCAAAAACACAAGGCCCCCAACCTGTGAAGAAGCAACCACGTGTCTTCCTGCCTTTCTCAGCCCCACGTGCCCGGCCGCGCGGGCCCTGCTGGGCGGAGCCTGCATACGGGGGGCTCTTCCTGCCCGGGATCCCCCTTCCTCTCGCTGCCCAGGCCTGGAAGAGGCCCCAAGCTAAGTCCCTAGACCGCCTGACGGAGGGGGGGGGCGGGTATATACTGAACAAACATCAGATTCCAACCTGGGTTTTTTTTTTTCCAGCTTTACTGAGATGTACTTGACGTAACCCTGTGTACGTTTAAGGTGTATGTGGTGTTGATCTGATGCACTTCCATACTGCAGTGTGATCACCACCCTAGCATTAGCTAAACCCTCCAGGTCACACAATTGCCACTTCTTTCTGGTGGTGAGAACACTTAAATCTCTACTCTCTCACCAACGTTCACGTGTGGAGTATATTAACACCTGTAGTCACCATGCTGTTCATTAGACTCCCTACAACTCACGGCTCTTGTGACCAGCGTGTCCCCATTTCCCACCCCCACCCCAGCCCCCTCTTTGCTTCTTTTTAGATTCCACGGTGTGAGATTAGACAGTATTTCTCTTTCTATGTCTCACTTACTTCACTGCACATAATTCTTCAAGGTCCATCCATGTTGCTGGAACTGGCGAGATTTCCTTCTTTCTCGTGGCTGAATGATATTTCATCATATATATATATATATATATGTATATACGTATATATATATACATACAAACATACATGTTCATATACGCCTATGCACAAATATGTGTCTACAGCATATATATCGTAGGTATGACATACGATACGTACACACACACACCCACATCTTCTCTATCCATATATACAACCACTGCTGGACACAGGATCTCTCGGTATTCTGGCTGTTGTGAGTAACGTTGCAGTACACGTGTGAGTGCAGAGATCTCTTCCATGCCCTGTCTTCACCTCCTTCGGTAGAGGGGTTGCCGGATCCTATGGTAATTCTATTTCTAGTCTTGTGAGGAACCGAGGCACTGGTTTTCATAGCGGCCGCACCAGTTTACAACCTGTTTTGACTGCTGAGCCGGTCTGGGCTTCTAACCCAGATGCACAAAACGAGCGAGACTTTCCAGAATTCTCTCTCCTTTGTATCCCATCTATCCTGTACAGAATATTGGAGCTTCTAACACTTCTAACACTCAGTGGCTTACTAGAACATAAGCTCTTGAAACACAGAAATCTGGTCTTCTTTCTATCCCTGGCACAGTAGGCCCCAAGCAAAATAAGTGTCTTGGATGGACTGGCAAGGAATATTGTAGTACTTTTTGTCTACAGCAAAATCTAGAATAAGGACGAGGAAGTATGAGAGAGCATTATTTGAAGTTGCATGTAAGAAAGCGTTTGCAAAGAGTGCAGAGTTTTCCCGGCTGCCGCCTTTGGAGCTCTGTCCCCCTTTTCCATCAGGGGCAGATCCTCAGTTGCATTTACAATTTACACAGTCCCCCGGTGTCTAACCAAGCTCTCAGAAGGTGTCTCTTCCGCTGCACATCAGCTCGGTGGCCCCAAACACACCGGCCCCTGTCAGCCCCACCTCACCTCACACGGCCTGTGCCAACCTTGTCCTGGTCCTTGGCCTCTGCGTGTGGCCCCTATTCCTCCAGCAGCTCCGAGGAGCGGGTGCAAAGCCACACAGGACACCACAGCTCCACCTCTGCTGTGGTTTCTTTTCTCGTGGCCTCAGTCCCTCAAGTCCTGGTCCTTTTGGTAGCACGGAGCTGAGGTTTCTATGTCCCCAGAGCTGTGGGAAGGCAGTTTCTATGTCCCCAGAGCCCTTGGACCGCAGCAGGCACTGAGCCTCCGTGAGCTCTGACACAGGAACCCCAGAAGCTCCCCTTCTCTCCCACGTCTCCAGCCAGCCCGTCCTGGTCCTGCCGCTTCTTCTCCTCAGTCACAACTTACGTCGTATTTTATTCAGCTTTTATATTTGCTCGTTTTCAGAGGGATGATCAAATACAGGTTTCCCCAGCGTAGCTGCAAGCAGCAGACTCTTGTGTGGGTTTAAATCCATGTTTGCTACAGAAGAAATATGTTTGTATACGACATAATTTCTTGGTGTTGTTTAAACTGTGAAAATTTACCGGAGTAAAGAAAGTTTATTAGTTATTTAAGAAAAGAACATCACTTATGATCGAGTAAGCCTTTCCAAACTGATACGTATAGGAATCATGTCTGAAACTCACACACCTTTGTGGAAATGTGTTGATATTTATATGCTAAGGAGTTGAAGTGAATACTCTTTTTGAGGCTCTTTCGGAAAGCCGGTAGTGTTACATTATAAAGAAAGGTGTGAGATCATCCACGCTCACAGCTACTCAGAGAAAGGAAAAAGGAAACGGGAGAAGGTAGAGGCTTCCACAGCAGGGGACCTGGATTATCATATGGAAATTTCTCCCAGGGCCTCTGGGGGCATCTGGGGGGTGGCCTCACCTCCAGAGGACTTAGTCCCTGTGATAGCACCAGTGTCCACGGGCCCAAGTGAATGCCGAAAACTGTGTGAATCTTTGTGTCTTTTGCCGCTTGTAGTTTGCGGTACTTTTTCAGTCACCAGGCTCAGCCGCTATTGACCGAGTGCTGCTCGGCTGCTTCTGCAGATGCTGGGGTCCGACTGACATAAGAGCGGTGGGTCCTCACCGGCGTCCAGCGGATCGCTGACACAAGAGTACCTCCCTCCCTAGGGGCACTGCTGACGTTTTCTTACCCAGGTCATACAAATGTCCACAAGCGAGTTTCTTCACATACACGTGTTAAGCATTTCTGAGAATGAATAAATGAGCGCACGACGCGTTAAGTCACCATATCCTTACCTGAGTAAGATACTTGGAGAAGATATTAAAGAATATCTAGTAGGCACTGGAATATTCAAATATGCACTTCAATTTTTAGAATGGTCTCCAAATAGAAATAAAGCGTGAATATATTTAGGCTTGACTCATAACCAAGTACTCAACCCTTATTTTCAGTTATGTAAGTGTGCAGAGGCTCTGAGGAGAGAATCAGTTTTTGAACACAGAGATACTTAGGTTTTCACAGGCTTAAGTAAGATGAATGTAAGTATTTGAACAACTTTATATGGTTCTCAACTTTGGCCGTGATGAAGATAATTATAAGGTTATCTTCTCAATGCTTTCGTTCTCTTAATAAGTACTTTAGAAATGTATAAAGTATATGAATTTGAGAAGTCGGAACTTACGATTTATTCACTTGTTCCTACAGAACATTACTTGTGGTCCATAGATCGTTCTTTATAAGAAAGAAAGTGCTCTCATCAAACACCTGGCCATAACCAAGGCATATGGGGTTCCTTTGCTTCGTGACCTGATGAAGTGGTCATTTATCTCATTCATTCATTATTTATTCCACACTAGGGACAGAACTTGTGTGATACACTGTGTTCCATGGAGGACAGGACGGGAAGGGCAGGTCCCGCCTCAGTCAGATGCACAGCACAGGGAGCAGCAGGCAGGGGAATCGGGAGGGCTTGGCATTAATCAGGGAACCATGTGAAGGATCAGTACCCTGCCCACCGCCCCCAGCCCCCAGCCCCACCAGGGTCCTCACCTGGGCCACTGCTCCACCCACCACGTGACGTGGTACCTGCCCCCGCACAGCAGCCCTCCCCTTCCAGACCCTGGTCCTTCCCTGCAGCTCACTGACCTGTCAGTCCCAGGTGTCTCACTCCACACGTCCAGTCAAGGACTGGAACCTGTCCTCACCGCCATCCACTGACCCCCCCCCCAACAAGTGTCCACTTCTCCCCTGTTCTGCTTGACCAATGAGATCCACCACTACCAGCCCCTTATAGCCCATTCTTACCCTCGCCCCGTTCAGCCCTGCCCTGTCTTACCTGCCTGGAGAAACCACAACCCATTATGCCCAGCTGTCCCTGCATTCCTTACCTGTCCCCACACACCT
>NW_026057579.1:39173139-39174887 GCF_023721935.1 Panthera uncia
CATTATGCCCAGCTGTCCCTGCATTCCTTACCTGTCCCCACACACCTGAGCCTGCAGGAAACCACAAAGCCGTGCACAATGCTCTCCACCCTCCCCAGGCCCTGGATCCCCAGCCTTCCCTCCCCTCCCCTGCCCTCCCTGCCCTGTTCTCTCCCTACCTTTCCCTCCCCCTCCCTGCCCCCCACCAGTCCCTCCCCTCACTGCTCCCTTCCTCCCTATCCCTCTCCTTCCCCTCTCCTGCCTCCCCTCTCTGCTCTCTCTTTACCTTTCCCTACTCCTCCCTTGCCCGTCCTCTCCCTTGCTCCTTCTCTCTCCTTCTCTCCCCTTCCCCCTCCCCTGCACTCCCCTCCCCATTCTCTCCCTGCCTGCCCCTCTGCTCCCATTCCCTCTGCTGCTGCCATCTTGCTTCCGGACCCCACAGAGAGAAACCAGAAAAGAGCTGGAGCCCCGCCCCCCACTCGCGCATCACCCTGCAATCACATTTACCCCCTTTCTGCTTTTCTGCAGACTCTCTGCTTCCACTTTCTCCGGAGGACTTCCTGATGTCCACTCAGAGGGGAGAGAAGCCCCAGTTGCACTATGGAAGCTGTCGCTTTGCCTTTTCTTGCAGTTATGTATTCTGTCTCCTTCTCTTGGTGCTCTGCTAGAATATTCTCACCCATTTGGAACGTGTCCTGCACTGAGAGGAGTAAACTGTTCCCTCTCCTGGCCCTTGGAGACTGGTGCCCCTCGCTCGGCCCTCCTGCCCTCTGGCTTCTGCAGGGGCGAACCACAGCCTTCCCTCCACCTCACTCCCAGTGCTCTGCCAGGGCCTTGCCCCGCCCACCCTCAGCCCTGTCCGGGCTCCGGTGATGACACCCCTATTCCCACACAGTCAGGTCACCGTGTATCAGGTGCACCTTCAGTGATTATCAACGTGAGTACTTGATTTATGACAGAGGAGGAGGTCTTTTGTAATTACCTGGAGGCCCCGTTGCAAGTGGAGACTTGGAAAATTAAAACGTTGATCACCTTCCCTGGAAGATGTAAGAAACCACCCAATGGCCATTCAGGAGTAATCTAGGCAAAGCTAAAAATATATTTTCAGTTCTTTGGACCCTAAGCCATATCTGAACGGGATCTCCTTGTTCCTCTTTGAAGAGAAAAGCAGGGTCCTTGAGTCTTTGGAAAGCAGAGTCAAGAAAGGGAGACGTACAGAAGACAGTTTTGGAAGGCAGTGGTTCCCCACGTGAGGCGCTGAAGAGGTTAATCTGTAAGCTTTTTGACTCAGCCATGCTGTACCTAAGAATTTATCACAGTTCGTGATTAAAACACTCGTGGGCACACATCTATTAAGCTTCATTAATAAAAGAAGTTACCACCTTTGTGCATAAAGAGAGGTGAAATAAATGCAGCCCGTGCATACCGCTTATGCAGCTGTTACTCTGAGGTCGGTCTCCACTCATGTGCATTAGACAGGTCTGCAGTATGTTAAGAGAAGAAAATAAAGTCATAAGATGTGAACAGTGCATAATGCACTTTATGAAAAGCAGAAATTAAGACGATTTATGTAAAAATGTATGTGTCTAGGGGCGCCTGGGTGGCTCAGTCAGTTGAGCGTCCGACTTCAGCTCAGGTCATGATCTCACAGTCCGTGAGTTTGAGCCCCGCGTCGGGCTCTGTGCTGACAGCTTGGAGCCTGGATCCTGCTTCCGATTCTGCGTCTGCCTCTCTCTTCCCCTCCCATGCTCATGCTCTGTCTCTCTCTG
>NW_026057579.1:39174897-39278560 GCF_023721935.1 Panthera uncia
CTCTGTCTCTCTCTGTCTCTCAAAATGAATAAATGTTAAAAAAAAAATTTTTAAGAGCAATTTTGGAGGCGCCTGGGTGGCTCAGTTGGTTAAGCGTCCGACTTCGGCTCAGGTCATGATCTCACGGTTCATGGATTCGAACCCCAGGTCAGGCTCTGGGCTGACAGCTCAGAGCCTGGAGCCTGCTTCAGATTCTGTGTGTCTCCCTCTCTCTGCCCCTTCCCAGCTCATGCTGTCTCTCAAAAAACAAATAAAAAACATTAAAATTTTCAAAATAAATTTAAAAATAAACATTTAAAAATTAAAAGAAAAACGACTTCGTGTTAGTGCAAACTGAAGGCACTCACACGCAGGCACACACCCACAAGCACACAGCTTTGCCTTCCCATCGGGACTTCAAACTTGGGGAACACAAGTGCTCTGTCCTGGGTGGTCCTGGTACTGGGGGGCCCTCACTCCTGAGCACTCCAGGGATGCTGAACTAGTCAGCTGGCACTGAGACCAGCCAGGCCATTGACAATCACTGAGCCATGGGAACCAACTTCTTTTCCAGGGTCTGCCAGGAGCCGGAAGCTCTGTGCTGCACCCTGAGACAGACTGGCCCTCCTACTGGCCCAAAGGACAGGTCCTCCCAAAGGACTGTTGGCCCAAAGGACCCATCTTCCCGAAGGTCTATTAGCCCAGGGACAGTCCTCTGGAGGCTCTATCCAGCTGAGACTGGGTGGGTAAGCTGAAACTTCCCGGATGAGCCAAGAGTCAGTGGCAGCAAATGTCTCTGGAGGACCTGGTCTCACTCCTGGTGAAGTTATAACACTGATCACCTATCACCGATCACGTTGGCATCCATTGGGGTTGTCTACATTACAGCCACTTTCTTCTTTGTAAATAATATATTGTGGGAAGATACTTTTAGGTGTGTAAAATTGTTATTTATCCAATTTAAACTCCATAATTTTAAGTTTCATGAAGACGGATAACATTGAAATGAATAATTTTGTGTAAATCTCTGCCTTAATTTTGAATTATTACATCAATATTTCTGAAAATGAATCTGGGTAAGAGCACTTTCAAGACTCTATGTGAAAATGAGGGGCGCCTCAGTCGGTTGAGCATCCAACTTCGGCTCAGGTCATGATCTCACGGTTCGTGGGTTCGAGCCCCACGTCGGGCTCTGTGCTGACAGCTCAAAGCCTGGAGCCTGCTTCGGATTCTGCGTCTCCCTCTCTCTCTGCCCCTCCCCCACTCACACTCTGTCTCTCTCAAAAATAAACATTAAAAAAAAATTTATGACTCTATGTGAAAATTAAATCACATTTCAGAAAGGTTTTCCTGGTGTTTTCAAGTTGTCTGAGTTGTAGTCAAGAGAATCAAGAGACACGCTGTCCCTTCGTGTGCATTTGCTGCAACTGTGTTTGCCCATATCACGGCCTCTCTGCGCCCCACTGCGTGCCCCCAGCTCCCCACTCCCGTCCAACACATGCTCCCTGATTCTGGGTAAGCTCCACTTGTGTGCTTGCCGGCTCAGCCCTAAGTACTGCCGATTTGGGGGCTTAAACAATAGAATATCCTCTCCCCATTCTGGGGCCGGAAGTCTGAGATCCAGGAGCCGGCCGGGCCGGGCCCTTAGATGTGAGGGAGACTGTCCCCCACCTCTGGCAGGTGGCGGGCAGTCCTTGCTGCCTCGGCCTGGAGAAGCACCCCCAGACTTCTGCCTAATTCCAGATGGCACTATCCTGCTCGGTCTGCCGAGGATTGTACTGGATTAGGGCCCGTCCTAATGGCCTCAGGTTAACTTAACTAATTACATTTGCAACAACCCTCTGTCCAGATAAGGTCACATCTTGAGGGTTTGGGGCTAGAAGGTCACCATTTGGATTGTGAGGGACACAGCTGCACCTGTGACGTGTGACTGGCTCTTGCCAGCTGGACGGCACGATCGTGGAGGGAGCGAGTTTGGGAGGGGACGGCCCACATCTGGAGGTGGTTACACAGCAGGAGAAAAGGACACACTTTCTTCAGAGCCCTTTCTGCTCTGACTTCTGCCCGTTTAGTGACACCTCCAGGGAAAGTGTTGAAATGAACATAAATGTAGGAGGAGAGCATTTTCTTGGGAAATTCATGGCAGCTTGCTTCACCCTCAGCTGGGCTCTGTGTCCCCTGGGGTCAAGGCCCCAAACATGGAAAAAGCACTGTGGCTGCAGGTGTTGGGGAAGTGAGGGGGTGGAGGGGGACCTGGTGCCCCTGGGGCTCTGCAGGGAGGCTGGCAGGCCTTAGGGCAGCAGGTCGAAAGAAAGACTCGCTCAGGGTCAGGGGCCTCTGAAGAAATGAAAGGCCCATGCTTGGTTGGTTTCATGAGGAAAGGCCGTGGGGTGGCCTTGCACAGTAGTGGGTTCAGGCTGGAGCCCCAGACGTGGCACGGTCTCAGGGATGCGAACTCGGCTGTCTCTCCCTGCTTCCTGTGCACGTCCCCAGTGGGGGGCCAGCCCCCATCGCTGGCGTGCACCTCAACACCCTCCTGGCCTACAGACCAGATCAATGTGATAAGGACAAGGGTTATGTCTTCCCTGCACCATCCAGATAGGACAGGAGAAAACTGCCCTGAACTTCCTTTATTTTTATTTCTTTTAATTGATTTATTTATTTTGAGAGAGACAGAGACAGAGCACGAGCTGGGGAGGGGCAGAGAGAGAGAGAGAGAGAGAGAGAGACAGAATCTGAAGCAGTCTCCAGGCTCTGAGCTGTCAGCAGTCAGCACAGAGACTGGGCTCATGAGATCATGACCCGAGATTGGTTGCTTAACCAGCTGAGCCCTCAGGCGCCCCACTCCTTTTTTTTCATATGTGAATAGGGAAAACGTAGTGGGAATGGCTTTCTTCCGTAGCAGCTTCGTGGAAGGAGCTAATTCTCTGTGATATAATTCACAGTCCCTCCACTGAGCCACTGCTGGCAAGGTCATGTCCCTGCGTGACAAGAGGGGCCTGGGCAGGGGTGTCCTTCCTTGAGCAGAGGTCACAAATGTAAGAAATGAAGAAGTGACCCCTGGAGACACGGTCTACACTAAAAATAAAAACTAGAAGCTGTCTATTAGAAATTTTCCTTGAGAATGAGCCCAGCATCAAATCTCTTTCAAGGTGTTTGCAGCTTAACCTTTTGTTTTCTTTAATGCTTATTTATTTTTGAGACAATGCAAGAGACAGAGTGCAAGCAGCGGGAGGAGCAGACAGAGGGAGACACAGAATCCGAAGCGGGCTCCAGGCTCTGAGCTGTCAGCACAGAGCCTGACATGGGGCTCAAACTCACGAACAGTGAGATCGTGACCTGAGCTGAGGTCAGATGCTTAACTGACTGAGCCACACAGGCACCCCTGTAGTTTACCTTTTAAAGAAAGCAGAAAACATCCGAACTCTGGGAAGTCAAGGGTTGATTAAAAGGTACCTGATGTTACGGGTTACTTTCAGGGGTATCTGTTAATTTCCTGCCTCAGGCCGTCAGAACCCTGAGTGGCTTAAAACAATGAACCTTTATTGCCTCACAGCTCAGACCAGAAGGGTCTGGCCAGAAACTCGCAGTGTTGGGGGGGCTCCCCCAGGGCCACAGGGGTACATACAGCCTTGTGGCTCGTGAGCTGACCAGCTGTGGTCTCCTGGGCTGTGGACACATCACCCCTCCCGGCCTCCGTATGAGGACCCAGGAGTGTTGGATTCGGGCTCTTATTACCCTGGGATGACCTCATCTCTACGTGTTTTATTTTCATCGACCCGATTTCCAAATAAGGTCACCTGCGTAGGCGCTAGGGGTCAGGACTTCCGCGCGTCTTTTATGTTGAACACAACCCGTCACATGCCTCATGGTGGTGATTTCCGCAGCCCAAGTTAACACTGTATTAAGCATATTTGTGGTGAGGAATCCGTCTCGGAGAACCTCGTCCTGCGGCTTGTAGACACCGGCACACGTTGGCAGACACTGGTCCCACGCTGGTCCCCGCTTTTAACCTGTTCTTCCGTGACTCGTTGATCAGCAGTGAGCAGAGTCCTGGCCACCACCCATGTGACAGAATACTCTGGAAGCCGCGGACAGCTGTACATACAGAAATGGCAAGATCAGCAAATGATGGTAACGAGCATGGACAAGTCTCATAAATTTGAGTATTTTTTAAAGGAGCACATGCCATAGACTTCGACTGATGCCTTCACGAGGTAACAAGCAGGAAGATGAGGGTGGTTCATCGTGAGTTAGAACAAGGTACTTACGTCGGCTCACGTAAAGAATGCTGGCTTAGCGTTGCAAACACAACCTCCAACAGAGTGATGTCGCACAGACCGGAGGGGCTGTGACCTCCGAGGACTCCTGTGCCTGCAGAGGTGACTGACCGCTCACTGGACAAATACACCTCCTTTGCTATGGGACGGGGGTCTCCGCACCCTCATTTTTCTGTAAGTTAATGTGTGTTAATATGTGGAAAGTCAGGGAACGGGCCCATCCCTGAAACACCAACCAGGTGACCCTGGGAGTCTGCCCGGCGACACCCAGCGTGACACTGGAGACAGACAGTAACCCTCTGACCTCCTGGTCGGCCTCGAGTGTTCCTCTTGCCACGCTGGGTACCCTCCCCAGACTGTGCGCGACCCCAGGGACCCTGGTTTCCTTGTGTCTGGGTGTGGTTTGTTTACACTGGTCTGCAAGAAACGTGAACGAGCTAGGATAAGCCCGAGAGCTCGTTCATCACCACCAGTAAGTCGCTACCCAGTGTTTGCGCCAGAGGCTAAACTTCTTTTGTTTGCGAGGGATGTAGGATTGTGTTTTCAACACCCTCCAGGATTTCAGAGACTGTTTTGCTGTTTTTCTTTGTCTATTATTCTAAGGGTAGGAAACCAAATTCAAGAAAACCATCTCTCTCAGTTTTGCCTGCTTCCTAGAAATTTAGGTGCGTCTCTCCCCGAGGTTGTTCAACCTGACAGAGTTCCTGATTTGCCTGGGAGACACATTCCTTACGCTCTTAGAGCCAGGACCCCAAACCACGGGATCACACAAGGTCAGCTCCTAGAAAGGCTTTGTAGGCACTGGTTCCACTGACAAAGGACATCCTTGCTGCTTAATGATGGACTTTCCAAACTTGGTCAAATGAGATTTAGTCTCCAAAACAATACTCCATTATGACGTGATTTGCACAACTGATTGGGGCAAAAAAAAAAAAAAAAAAAAGTGCATCATTTATTTTTGAACCCATGAAAGTGATTACTTTGCCATTGAAAGTAAAACTATTCCGTAAAAATATTTGCTTTTGAATATTTTATTTCCATGGTAAGCGCTTGGTTACTAAGTTAGACAGTAACCCTCTGTTCTGGGGAGGAACAAAGGAATAGAGAGAGAGCTTCAGGGACATCCATACAAACCTGTCTGGAAATAGAGAGGAAAGCTACACAGACCTTGTTCTATGACAAAACACATGGCCGTAATCAGTGAGACACAATTAATTCTCACTGTGCTGGCTCTCGGGTCACCTGTTTCATGGAGCCGTTTGTTACCAAACCAAAGGCAGTTCTGGGAACAGGGTACTACCCGGCAGTTGTCTGATCGGCCCTCCAGCCCGTCCTTGAGGGTCCGTGGTGGGTCAGAGCTCAGCATCACGCTCTCCCTTGGAGGACACAAGGCTGCCTTCTTAACAGAAACCTAATTTCTAGCTTTTGGGGAGAGCAGAGCAAACGCAAACCCAGCTGTTGATGATGATGGGACACGTAGTTAATATATTGCGATGACTCCCACACTGGGACAGAAGAAAGTCACACCCTCTTTTCCCATTAAACACACAGTCGTTTCATTAGATCTGGACGCTCGGTTCCCCCCTGAGGTGAGGACACCCTGCACGCGGCAAGGACACTGGAAATGGCCAGCGTCTTCCCCAACAGCTCATCTCTGAGACCTGCCTGCATCCACTTACCGGACAGAAGTCACCTGGTGGTCAGGCTTCTCCGGACAGATGCCTCTCCCCAGAGGCTCACACCTGTGGTCCGCGAGCAGCGTGTGCGGTATCCCAGGGAAACAGGGCGGCCTTTCGGTCATCTCTTTGTAAGGTGAGGCTCATCTCAGAGGCACTTCCTTGGCCATGGGGGACATCGCAGAGGAAGTCTGAGCATAAAAGTCACCCTGAACATTTCTTCTGGTGTGTGTGTGTGTGTGGGGGGGTGAGATTGGGTTTGTAATGTTGAAAATCAAAAAAATAGTAAGAAATATGATGAAGATACAATCCTCGGTGTCTCTGGACAGTGAATGGCCTGTTAATCGGTGACGATACAGACTCAAACAGAACACAGAAGCCATGACATTTTGAAAACCATTTGCTCCCTCACAAGTGAGAAACCATTTCCAAATTTTTTAATAATGAAAGAAATGAGAGAGTGAACATACGGAACAGAACGTTATTGTGGCAAGAAACAGAATATCTGCCATCGGTGGATTACACGGAAGGCAAGCCGCCACCTGTTACTACTTGCTATTAAAACAGGCTGAAAATTCTAAGGCTAGATTGTCATTCTTACAGAGGTAAAGTCAGTTTTGCATTAAGGTAGCAGTTGGCTGTAATGGATTCCCAAGATCCTTTTTAAAACTCTGATGAATGAATCCATCAAAACGGAGCCAAACTTGCCAAGATATTAACACATTGTGCTAATTCATTATTTGCAGACATAGAACCCAAAGCAAATAAAATGTCCATTCACAAGCTCTCTTCATTCACATACAGGATTAACCAGCAGCCTTCAGGAAAATGAGTCTCTTTTTTCCCTTCATTCAATGGACATTTCATCCGTATACCCATCACCATTGCTGCTGGGATGGTCTCAACCACCCATAACCATGGAAACTTCTAACCAGGTAAGTTAATTCCTACTTCACAGAGGAAAGCAAGAGATAGGAACTGAGAACCTCACTTTCCAGAAGCATTTTGCAGATGAGCAAAGCTACGTAATCTGACTCTTTTTGGGGAAGCACATTTTAAAATTCCTACATAATGTATAAAAGCGGATGCATTCATTAACATGACCCAAAGATATAGCCACTTTAAAAACAGGAGAAAGCTAAGTTCTATTATTCCAAGGTCTTAGTTTAAAGATCTTAGCAACTATTTGTAAGGTCGCACACGATATGTAACTACTGTCGCGGTGAACAGGTTCCTCGGTCAGAACCACAACTACATTTAGTTGAAGGCATAATTATACATACTTTATAATCTTAAAGATGATACAAACACGTCGTTAGTTTATCCAAACAGTAAGTAGTAGAGGAAATTTAGGAAGTTGAAATTAACTAGACTTGTCATGACAAAACAGAGACCTTATAAAACTTAAATGAAAAACTGTATCAGACATTGAGTTTGTAAATCAGAATTATCCAACTAGATTGTTTTGTCAAAGGATTATCTGTGGTTTCTTTGAATTTGCTTTCTTTTTTTTTTATTTTTAATTTTTTTTTTTAACGTTTATTTATTTTTGAGACAGAGAGAGACAGAGCATGAACGGGGGAGGGGCAGAGAGAGAGGGAGACACAGAATCGGAAGCAGGCTCCAGGCTCTGAGGCATCAGCCCAGAGCCCGACGCGGGGCTCGAACTCGCGGACCGCGAGATCGTGACCTGAGCTGAAGTCGGACACTTAACCGACTGAACCACCCAGGCGCCCCTGAATTTGCTTTCTTATGGGGAACAAAAATGTTTTTGTGCTAGCAGTTTCTCTAGAAAAGTTGTTCTTTCTTTCTTTTTTTTCATAAAATTCTAGTGTACTTCCAATGTTAGGTGGTAGTTCTCTTCAGTTTTCTTGGAATTCAAGGAATATTAGTTTTATATAAACACCTATTAGACTACAAACCAGCCAGAGAAGAGTTCCTTGGTTACGAGGGCCCCATAATCTAATTTATTAGTACACTCCGGGGCAGGAAGATATTTACTGTCCCACAGTGACAGGTAAGGCGTTTTTCCAACTACTGTGCGCACAGACTCACAGAGAACTTGTAGCTTTAGTTGCTCAAGTGCAGACCAAAGCCACACAGAACCATGGCAAACAGGTCCTCATGCCAGAGGGCTGCTCCTTCCGAGCGGAGATGACACAGTCACGTGCAGTCAGACACAGGAAAAGATGAACTGACCCAGTTCTCTGTCCTCTCTGCTGGACAGGTGCCGTCGTGAGTCAAGTCCCCACTCTCTGCCGAGGACTTGGCCACACAGGACAGCAGCACTCCTGGCTGAAAGCCGGGAACGGGGCTGTGATGGTCAGCTTCAGGGTCCACTCGGCTGTCCAGGCGCACCCGGAGTGTCACCGTGCAGGTCTCTTGTAGGTGTGGTCGGCAGCCTCGGAGTACAGCGGCGTTCCCTCCACGGTGTGGGGGCCTCGCCCGATTAGCGGAGGACTCCAGAGTAAAACCAGGTTTCTCAAAGAAGAAATTCTGCCTGTTGAGTGAGGTGCTGGCCTGCCCTGCAGATTCCAGCCTTGCAGCCCTTGGTCCGTCTCCCTCTGTCTCAGCGTGTGGAGGGACGATTGGGGATGCTATCACATTGTGGGTGGACACATACCCCATTGACTCGAGGTCTCCGGGGAACTTGGGCTAACACGGACCCCCTCGGGCCCGTGCAGAAGCTGTGATGTCTGTGCTCTCGACGGCTGTAATAGCTTCAGCTTTGTGTTTCCCTCATCTGCATAGTTACAAAGGTTACACTAAATTACAAGACATGAACGTAAGGTGAGCAGATATTAATACACAAAAAACTCGGTGATATGGAGAAATCCCTAAACGGTGCGTCTTTCTAAGCGGGGTAGGTGTGGAGCATGGATGTTCCGGAACTGCTAAGCCTGCCGAATCTTGGAAGTGAATGCTTCCCGCGAAGAGCATTCTAAACCCAAAGAAGTTTACCACTGAATCTTGCAAAAATTCAACCAGAAAATAGAAAAGGAGGGAACACTCCCCCACCCATTTTTTATCGGAAGACGGACCCCAGCCAGAAGCCGGAGGCAGTGGCAGCAGATTCTGGCAGGGTGGTGCAGAGCTCCGGTTTCCCGAGACGGACCAGGATGCTCGCGTCAGATTGGCTCTTATGCAGGAGCACCTCTGGCGAGGACTGGAGGACAGAGACATCCTAGCTGTGCCTGCTGCCAGCTCTGCACAGCCCTGCCTTTGGGAAGAGGCCGGTGTCCCTTCCCGTCGGTCAGCCTTCTGGGGCGGAAGGGCTCTCCGGGGAGGTCTCTGCGGCTGGAGGAAATCCGGAGGTGACATTTTATTCAGCTCTGTGTTGCCAAAGGCCGGTATGGAGCGGATGACCATGGCTTAGGCCGCGGGGCACCCGCACCCGTGCTGTGGACGAGGGCAGGTCGGGCCCTCCAGCCTCTTTCGTGCAGGAGAGCTGCTTCAGGCCCCCACACAGACCTGTGCACAGGTCCACAGCCACACGTCCATGGGAGACCAAAGGTGGGAACAGCCGGCGTGTCCATACAATCACTTGTATGACGAAATATTGTCAGACACAAAAGGAGTGAGGCCCTCATACTTGCTACAATGTGGATGGACCTTGAAACCAGCCAGAAAAGGACAAAAATGGTGGGATTTCACTTATTTGAGGTGTCTAGAACAGGCAAACCCACCAGGGGCTCGTGTGTGAAGATACTAGCATCCTTGCAGGGGACGGAATCGTTGTAGGGTCACACTGTGGTTATTGTTCCGTAGCTGTGAATGTTCCAGAAACCCCACTCAACCATACACTGTAAATGGGCAAGTTTTACGGCAAGTGAATTATCTCGGCAAAGCCGGTAAACATATCAGCAACCATAATCAGTGATACATATCAAACACGGAGTATTATAGCCAAGCAAAGTTTATTTCAGGAACAAAGAGTTGGTTTAACATTAAAAAACTAATCAATTAAATTTGTCACATTAACACATTAAAAGAAATAATCAAATGATCACCTTATTCGATTAAAAAAAGCCTTGGATACAGTGAATGTCCATTCACGATAAAAATTCTCAGCAAACCAAGAATAGAAAGGTTCTACCTTAACTATAGGAAGGGATCCACCCAAACCTGCCTTACTGCAAACATTGACTTAATAGCAAAGGCGGGACGTGTTCTCTTTGAGTGTGGGGTGTGGCGTGAACGTGGCTGTGAGCCACGGCTCGGGCAAGGAATGGTGTGACGCCCTGAGAGTCGCAGGTCAGCCACATGTGCCCCATCCACGTGGCCGAGCTGTCCCCGGGCACGTCCACCGTCCACCCTCGAGGCCTGCGTGCCCAGAGCCTGCGACCTCCTGCTCTGCGCTGCTGGAAGCAAACCCCCAGGTATTAGGCCTGCCCGCCCCCCGCCCCCCACCCCCCACCGCAGGCACAAGGCAGAAGAGCCACCTGCCAAGTCCCCGAGAAGGCCCTTCACCTCACGCGCAGCCGAACGGTCCTGCGACTCCACTGGAGAGAGATCCGGACGCAGCTGGTGGTGGAGCTGAGCCTCCCACCTCTTGATGACCACACCCCCTCAGGGCCCCTGCTTCATGCTCTGAGAACAGGTGGCAGCCTTCCCAGGGGTTCGTGAGGGGTGTTCTGTCCTTGTGCGTGTGTGCATGTGCGTGCACGCAGGAACGTGTGTGCACACATGTGCATGCATGTGCGAGGGCGTGTGCATCATGTGCACACGTGTGCACATGTGAGGGTGTGCACACACGTGTGCATGCATGTGCGTGACATGCATGCACACATGGGCACGTGTGCATTGCGTGCACAGGTGAGGGTATGTGTGCACGTGTGTGCACTTATGTGTACATATGAGCACGTGTGCATTGTGTGCACATGTGAGGGGTGTGTGCGCATGTGTGTAGGTATGCGTACACCCATACACGTGTGTGCAGGTATGTGCATGTGTGCGTGCATGTATGCGCGTGTTCCAGATGCTTCACATTTAGCCCATCTCACCACAGATGAAGAAACGCGGGTGGAGAGTCAGGAGAGGGGTTCCAGGTGCTGGGACCCTCTGAACCAGATGCTCCCCACCCCCTGTGCCCTGCAGCCACGTGCTGCCACAGCTGCTCCGTGGACTTCCAGAGGGCCATGACCGTGGGTCCCGCTGGGATGCGCAGGTGCCCGCCCCCATCCCTGCCTCTGAAGGACCCGCAGTCTTCAGGGAGGCAGCCGTGTAGGCGCTAGATCAGGGCTCAGCAGGGACCTGCGTGTGGCCTGAAGGATGTCGCCTGCCACGTGGGTCCTGCTTCCCCACAAGTAACATGAGGGCGGTTTTCTTTGCCTCCTAACGCCATTTTGACAATCAGTGAGATAACGTGAAAACTGCTTCATTCTCCCTGGGCTCAGAGCGAGTGCCCCATAAACATCAGCTGGGGTGTTGAATAGAGTCGTAGTCAGGTGCCGTGTACGGGGAGATGGGCGCGTACTCAGTTCAGTACCTCGAGGGAGCACAAGGAAGAGAAGTATTAAATTTGGTGGATGTAGTTCCCAAATACTAAATTTATGATCTTGTATCTTAAAGGGTGTCCAAAAATGTTAAACAGGACAACTTAATTGTCTTAAATTGTACAATCTATCAGGGAGAGAGATTAAAAATAATTTAGACACTAACGATGAAAATACAGTTTATTAATCTTTCCGCCTTTTATTTATTTATTTAAAAAATTTTTTTAACATTTATTTTTGAGAGAGAGAGAGAGAGATAGACCATGGGCAGGGGAGGGGCAGACAGAGAGGGAGACACAGAATCTGAAGCCGGCTCCAGGCTTCGAGCTGTCAGCACAGAACCCGACGCGGGGCTCGAACCCACAAACTGCGAGGTCATGACCCGAGCTGAAGTCGGACTCTCGACCGACTGAGCCCCCCACGCGCCCCTTTCTTTCCCTCTTTTAATTTAAAATTATTTCATTCCCAGAAGATACTTTTATGTGGTCATGGAATTTCAACATCCTCAGTTTAGGGGGTTAAGGACTAGTTGGATGTGCGTTCACTATCAAAAATATTTTATTCCTATTTTGTAAACATTTATGAAAAAAGAATTTTGTAAGAAATTCCATTTCATACCTAACGTGTTCTCAATAATCGATTGGCGGACACTGTGGCTTTCGGCCACAGTCCTGCCCCTAAGCCCTCTCATCCTCGGCCCACCAGTGCATCGTGAGGACGCTGGGCTCACGCTCACTCCCTGGCTCACCAGCCCGCGTGACGCATCCCAGCCCCCAGGCGTGGGCTGCAGGTGCGTCCGGAGCAGGAGCCGCCATCTTTCCTCGGGAAAAGGTACGACGATAAATCTGCAGATCATAACCTGGAAGTCTGAAGGCAACATGTGCACAGGGCGGGCAGCGTGTGCAGACGGGGCGGAGGGCAGGGGCGCGCCCTCCGTGCACACGTGCCTGTAAATTCCGAGGTCTGCCCCCCACAGACCGACGTCTCCCTCTCTCCTGCTCTAGAACGCTCTGTCGTCGCTTGGCTACTCTCCAAGAATTGTCATAGTCCGCAGTAGTATTCCTGTGAACCCAGAATCCTCACTTTTGATCCTCAAACCTGGTTTCGTGATACTCATACCCTTTTACATGCACACTAGGTACACGTTTATTAAAATTCATATCTCTTGAAAAAACTTTGATAAGGTAAATGTCCAGTGTCACATTCTTAAGCCTCACTCTAGAGAATCTGATGGATTTGTTACTTTTTATTCCCCCAATTTTTGTGCCTCTTCTCGCCATGCATTTTTCGATGAAATTCTGATTTATTCACACAGAAATTCTTTGCCAATGAGATGGCCAGAAACTGGTGCTCTCTTGCTGGGCAAGGGTCCTGGGAAGGAGGTCTAATTTCTTTTTGCCTGTTTTATCATTGGGTAGAAAAATCTTAACCATTTCTTGGTAGAGTTTGGTCTGGTTTCCGTCCGTGTGGCTCCCAGTCTCAGAGGCAGGGGCAGGGAGACAAGCCCCACTGACCCGGGAACGGGGCTTGATGCTTTGGACAGAGGAAGCCGGAGTTTAGGAGCAAACGAAAGAGCTCCTCTGACTTTGCAAGCGTCACCCTGTTTTGAGGATTGTCCTGACTTACTTGATCTCATGAAGCCCCTGCTGGTTAGAGGTGGACCCCAGGAAGTCCCTGGAGCACCCGCAGCCTGCTGGTGACGACGAGTCAGCCTCTCTCCGGCTGTGGACACCGTGTCGTCCTACCACATCCTCAAGAGGAGCATGGGGGACCGTCATGAACAAACATCCAGGTGACGCCTGGTGTTAGGGCTCCATGCCCAATTAGCTATCCCCTCACGGTGCCACAGACACCCATCTGCCGGTCACCAGAGCAGAAGCTAACCTTGGGAATAGGGGACCCGCAGGGCACAAGTGGGGGCGCTAGACCTGGTCTACTCTGCAGTGTCAACGACCTTCTTGATTAGAACACAGGTGGGCAGAATTTTCCATCGCTGGGACAGGTTTTCCAGTCTGATGGTTGGTTACAGTTTTCCAGATGATTGACTTTGGAGTCGAATATCCAGAACCGCCACAATATTCAGACTTTTTGGTAACAGTTGACCTTCCCAATTTGGGAATCGATTTCATTTATTTATCATTTATTTATTTATTTAGGAAAGGATTATTGAATGTTGATTTAGTTTATTTCATTTAGTAGCAATAGAAAAAGCTGAAATCCTATGCTTGTTTAACTATTGTTCCTCAGATTAGCATTTTGGATGTGAGAAATAGGTTTTTTTGTCATTTGTAGGAAGTTTACATTATGTGTCCTTTGCTGACCATGGGCCAAGTTAAGGAAATGTCTCCATTTTACACGTAATATCTTCAAGTGTACTTCAGTGAGGCTAATTAATTCTACAGAGTAGGAAGTTTTCTTAACACTTTGTTCATTTGCCTTATGTTCTAATGTTATTTTTTTTACTGATGTGAACATCAGCATTTTGACCTTTCTCGTTTAACAAGAATGGTCTTCATGTTTTAATTGTAATATTTCAACATCAGATATTTCATTTCTGCAGAATTTTTTCTGAGTGGTATCAGTTGTTACAATGAGTTTCTTAAACTTCCCTTTTTATGGAAATAAGTAAACTGTTTCAAAGAGATTGGTTTGTTAGTATTTTGCTGTTATAGAACATAGAGTCAATTACGACATTACCAAGCGGAAAAGAGCCTTGCAAATTTTAGCCAACTGATGTGGAATTTACCTGGCTGTATTGAAATGTCAACCTAACTTCATGGACACAGAAGTTATGACTCTACTACAAATGCTTTATATGACTTTATTTGAAAATTATCAACACTTACACAGAGGGCTCAGTGTGAATTTTTCACTTTAAGGCAAATGTCAAAAAAATACAAACATCAAATCTGTACTTTGGGAAAACATCAAACTTATGAATACACACACAAAAAACCATTTTGTATATATTATCTCATTACATATTTCCAGTAGCTTTCAGACATAGGTAGAAAGGCAAACAGAAAACAGAGAAAGTATGGTAACAACACGAGGCCTCAGGGGTGGGAGATCAGAGCAATTCACCAGCAAACACTGAGTTATAAATCTCTCATGTTTATTGAGGTCTCAGGTTTAACTCAGATAGGGCCTCCGATTCCCTATCTTCCTATCCAGTGTTTTCCTGGGAGCAGGTGGCGGGGAAGGTGCCGGAGGGACAGGGCACCTGGATGTGGTGGCTGAGGGTTAATCCGCTGTTGTCCTGGGCAGTGGGGTAGGACCGTCACATGTGACAGGTGCGTGTCAGGTGGGAGAGATCAAGATGTCATCAGACATCCTCTCGGGCAGAGCCACACCTGTTATAACTCATCACAGAACTCTCCCTCAGGTCCCCGGGGCATGTGCAGAAAGCCAAGGATGCAGTTTCGGAGATCCGAGTGACAGCTTTTGGCTGTGCCGCGATAGCTCATTTATGCGTTTCTTTCCGCAGGAAACGACGCCTTTGGGATCTTGTACCCCATAAATTCAACTCTCTGGACTTCTTAATTAGCACAGAAAAAAATCACGGTATTTGTTAAATAAGTAAACAGATGGGGTTTCTTTCTCTGTAGTACTATTATAAGGGAAGTTGTTACATCTTATTTATTTGTGAGAATTGAAATGAACGTCATACAATGTTTTTAAAAGTGCGGAACTAACAAAGACTTGTACTATTCCATCACCTACTTTCAAGTGATCACTGTGTGCTGGGAACTGTTTTAGGTGGTGTGGCTCCAGTGGAAGCAAGATTGATTTCACTTGCAGGATGTAGCCACGGTGCTGTTTTATTAGGATGATTTATCTTTACCAGATGGAGTTGAGGGCAGCGTCACAGAAGTGAGCAATGGATTATTTGCAGTGTTTTGGTGCCTTGAAGAAAATTCTCTGCCCTTGCAAACTCACATTAGGGTATCTTTTCAAAACATTTGGATGCTCAGTAGGTGTTTGGAATACACTTCCTCCGACATAAGCCCTTAATACAGGAAGGCTTACTAGGGCTGCATATGGAGCTAAACACAGGAGAAGTGATGATGAAGGCAGTTTGGTAGAAAGGTTCCTCGGGACACAGTTAATCTCCTGTTGTCCCGGCTCTTTGCTCTTTCCAGCTTTGCTTAGAGGTCACCAGCAAGTTAGCACTCCTGGAAATGTCACCTGTCCTCTGTTGTCACCAACCCTGGGTGCCACGTGGATCGCTCTGAAAGCTGCCGGCCCCTGCCTCCACTAAGCAGAATTAATCACGGTTCAGGAGGGTCTTAATCAGTCACTTTCAGAAGACTGCTTTGAATTCACTTCTAACTTATTCTAGTCATTATAAAAAAATTTTTCCATTATGGGCAATGATAAACTCACCCCTTACTTTCAGTTTATAAATAAGTCAAGGTATTGGAAAAAAAGAAAAAGAAAATCCAGATATTCAGAACTATAGAAAAATGTTAACCAAAATTCCATTACGGTGCTCTAACCATTGGTGCAAATCTTCTCACGTATTACCCCTCCTGCATGTGTGAAGATACCTTACCTTAAATGTAATATGTATTTTATCTTGCCAGTGTGCTATTGGGCATTGAAGCATGCTGTCTGTCACGCTTTCCCAGCTCAAATATATTTAAACATTGGTCTGTGTAATTATAAGGTTAAATCCCTTGCTACACAACATTTCCATTTTGGGATGTGTCATGAGATTTTACCTCGTTTTATGGTGTTGAACACTGTGATGGCTAATTTTATGTATTGACTTGATGGGGACCCCCATCACAATGCACATCGTGATGAGGTGCCCAGATATTTGGTCAAGCATTATCCTGGATATTTTTGAGCATGTTTTTGGATGAGATTAACATTTACAGCAGTTAACTGAGTGAAGCAGACCGTCCTCCCCAGTGTGGGTGGGCCTCATCCAACCACTTGAAGGTCTGAGTAGAACAAAAAGGTTGAAGCTCCCCCAGGTAAGAGGGAACTCGTTGTGCCTGAGTCATGCTGAGATGTGGGATTTTTCCTTCCTTCACGCCCAAAACGTTGGTTCTTCCTGGGGCTCCAGCCTGCAGAATTTGGGGTTTGTCAGTCTCTCAATCCCATGGTCACATTCCTTAGAGTAGAGCTTATGGATTGTATTTCTCATATCATGTCAATGTTATTGTGTTATAATGCTATGTTATATCATGTCCTATCATATTTTATTATAATATTATCCAGATATCTAAATCAGTATGTTTCTCTGGAGAACCCTAATACAGCTACTTTTGATGTTCCTGCCCCCTTAGCTATTTTAAAGAGTATTATACAAAGACCCCCCACTCCCGAGACACCCCTTTGAACATTTGCTTCTTCCTAGAAAATAGTTGTAGGTGAAATTCAGTTCATACTTCCAATTCCTTGTTTGGGGCATTGTATCCAGAAAGAGATTTTTTATCTGCCTTCTTTTTAGTGGATCCCACCTCCTCTGAATCTATTTATGCTTTTGTACCTGGTTTGATTGTTACTCATACACACACGACCTATTCTACACAGAACCTGAAGGAAAAACGTCTGTGTTTTCATTATCAGTAGCGTGAATACTCACGAAGAGCGCACAGTAGGTGCCCTGCGAGTATCTGCTGGGTGGATGCCTGAAGCAAACTCCGACATTCTGGGAAGGTGACTTTGCTTACTCAAGTCCGGAGAAATCAGAAAGTGACTTATTTTTGGAGAGCTGTCTCTAGAGGTCTGACTACATTTTCAAGTGGATTTGCTTAAGTCACTTTGAACAAGTTCGCCCTCGACAGAACTGCAGTTTCTTTGCCACCACATCTTACGAAACTTGCGAGCCAAAAATACAGCTCCCAAGGGGTTTACACACCAACTATCAAATGTAGGCGCCAGGAGGAACTTTCAATAAGTCTTTTCTGGTGTGACTTCTCCATTGTGTGTAATAGAGCTAAAATCAGTTTTATTTATTGTGAAGAATTTCTTTCGTTTCCGTCTTATGTTGTTTCCCCCCCAGAAAACAGCTGCTCTGACACTCGGAGTGCATCGGTTCCTCAGACCTGTGCCGTCTGTATCAGCACCTCCCCATGGAGGCTGCCTTCCTCCCTGGGGCTCCCAGACTGAAGCCCCCGGGGGCTGCACAGCCCAGGGATTTTCAAAACAACCAGCCTGGCAGCCGGAACTGTGTGGACACCGCCAGGACGGAACACGCCGTGCTAGAGACCCTCGTGACAATTTCCTTCCCATGTGGCTCCAGGGAGATTCTCCCGAAGGGTCCTGAGGTCTTGGAGAAAAGTCATCTAACATGGGACATTTTGCTGCTGTTTCTTCTTGTTCCCATGTGTTACCTTCATGAGGTCACTTCTGAGTTTTAGTTTTCTTGGCCCCCAGTACTTTGCTAGCTTCAAGAAAGTTTCTACCGATAATCCCTTTGCTTATCGACCTCAGGGTTTACGCCTAAGTCTTGCTGCAGACCCAAGAGCCACAAAGTTGTTGTGGGAAGGTAACGAGGTTGTCACGGGCAGACGGGCAGAGGAAACAGGACATTTTTGGAGGTGGGAGGGTAGGGAAACGTTCTCCCAGAGTTTCTGAGTTCTCTGGGCAGATGCGGTGCAGGCACAGGACGTGGTCAACAATTCCGGTTTCCCCGCGAAGGGCTCGGGACAGGGCTGGGGACGCAGGGGAAGATCAGGGCGAGGTTGGAGACAAAACAGATGATGACGTGTTGGGGCACCGTTGTCCAGTCACATTGCATGCGGTTGGCTCTGTGTACTTGCACGCACACCACATGCACATGCTCTCACACGTGCCTGCACACATGTGCACATACACACGTGCACACACACATACAGGACCACACACGCAAGTCTCACACATACCTGCACAGACACAGTCACACCCCTCCCTGTACATTCACACATACATACACACACACATGCACGCACACTCACATGTGCACATCACACACTCACATGGAGGACCACACTCACGGTCTCACACATATGTGAGTCACAGATGTGCAAACACACACAATTCACACAAATGCCTACACACTCACATATGCACACTCACATGAACACACCCACTCAGTCTCACACATGCTTGCACACACCATCACATGTGCACACACTCATATACACCCATTCACACATAGCCTCACACTTAACCTGCGTACACACCTTCACACACATGCCTACACATATACACACTCACACATACACACTCACATGCATGCACACATACACACGCACATGCACACACACACGTGACTACTTAGTCTCACACACACCTGCACACACCATCACATGTGCAACACTCTCACACACTTACACATGTGCACATGCATGCACACATATTCACATTCTCTGATGTGAGTTGTAGACACAGCAATAAACAATAAAGACACAATTCTTGCTCATTGTTGGTGTATTCAGCACAGAAAGGGACAGGGAAAAGTAAGGACACGTTTCACAACCATTAGAGGCTGTGGGAAGAACTTGTCACTCGGGCTTTGGGGACTGGGGGGGAAGTTTCCAGAAGGAAAATCTCAACGACTTGAAATTCAATCTTGAGTTGGCTGTCGAGGGCAAAGGCGTGCAGTGAACCAGCAACAGAAGTTCGGCAGGGGGCGCCTGAATGGCTCAGTTGGTTGGGCATCCGACTTCGGCTCAGGTCATGATCTCACGGTTCGCGGGTTCGAGCCCCGCATTGGACTCTGTTCTGACAGCTCAGAGCCTGCAGCCTGTTTCAGATTCTGTGTCTCCCTCTCTCTGCCCCTCCCCTGTTCACGCTCTGTCTCTCTGTCCCCAAAATAAATAAACATTAAAAAAAAAAAAGTTCAGCAGGTGGAGAGCCTATGGGTCGGGACAAGGGAAGGTTGGCAGGGGGAGAGCCTCAGGTGACAAAGGAAAGGGAAAGTGAATGTCATCACAAAGTACCGGGATCATATGTCTTTTTTCCTTCAGCTTTGGCTTCACACACAGCTGTTGTGTATGTTAACACAGTCTGATGATATGGACAACACAACACAAAGAACAAAGCTTCTGACTTCCTGTCTTCTCTTCCTCTTCCTCATAACTGACATGGGGACACCAGGGCACGTTCACTACACTGTGTTTGCACACCCAGCATAGCCCATGAAGTCTGGGGTGTGCAAATAGTTTCTGTAAAATGCCAAATACTAATATTGTGGGCTTTATGGGCCACATATGAAGTATCTGTCACATTATCCTTTTCGATTGAATTAAAAATGTTTACCACCTTTGAAAGAGTAAGAAGGTGCATCCAGGAAACTATAAAGTGCCCGTGATGGTCCTGCCTCCCGTGTTGATGTCCTTGGAGGAACCCCATGGCCCATCGTGGGTGGGACTTGTGGCTTGCTTCCAACCTGGAGGATACGGCAGAGGTGACAAGCCATCGATCGCTCCAGTGAGCACTCCATGTTACAAGACACCTCCGCAGGGTCTCTCCCTCTTGCCTTGGCCATGAAGAAATACCCATGATATGACCTGTCTGTGGAGGTCTCGGCGTGTTCAGGACGCAGACAGCCAGAGACCGAGGGCCCGTGGTTCCCAGCAGCAAGACTGGATTCCACCTACACCTGCGTCACTTGGAGATGGTCCCCCCGGTGAGCCCGCGGATGAGGACGCAGCCCGGCCGACCCCCTGGGAGAAGCCTGCGAGATCCCGAGCGCCTAATCCCGGACTCCAGCAGAAACTGTGGCCATAAATGTGGGTGTCTGTGTGTGGGGTCAGTGGTGAGGCGTCAGAAGGCGATGAGGATGAATCGTTCTCAACTTGAAGGCCGTGCAGACACGGCCACGGCTGGAACTGGCCGGGAGCTGTTGTTTGCAGACAACACGGTGCCGAGTCAGGACCTGACGCCAAGCATCCTAAATGTCATACAAGGTACATTCGCTCGTGTACATAAAGCACAGTGTGAACGGTTACTATAAAATCATACAAGCGTCTCAAGTAAGCTTACGGTAAACAACAAGAGACAGAGATATAAAGGGAACTAAAAAACATGGAAAGTTTGGAAGAAAACCTTTAGAACATCTCATAAAGACGGAGATGGAGAAGGCCTCCTCCGGAGAGGAGTTTCCGAGCCAGGTACAAAACGCGTCCCGCTTTAGGAAGCCGGCGCCCGAAGTTGCTGTTTCCTTAACGTGACCGCGTGCACGTCCTCTGCCATGGTCCTCTGTCTAAACCGACAAAAGACAAATATGGTAGCAAGTCCTTTAAAGTAGATACATTATTTAATTAATCTGAAAAGGAGAAAATCTGTTTGAAAATCTCAGCGACAAGCGTTGCAAGTTTTGCAACGGCTCTGATTCCCACACCGAAACACTGGCGGTGTGTTACCCTCATTGTTGGCTTTCGTGCCACACACATCCTGAGACCCCATGTAGACAGTGCACATCGGTCAGGTTTCAGTGCTTGCCGAAGAGTCTTCTCTGCTGGCTATTAAAGTCAGTTGTGTAAGAGAAACCGGACGAAAGGCGTACGTTGTGGGGCGTTGCTAGGGCTCCCGCAGGGCACCGTGCCTGTGCATGGAGAAGGTGCCGGGGCTGTGTGGCCCCAGGGAACATCCCATGGAAGCCACAGAACTTTGCATGGAAGCTTTGGGGACCCGGAGCACGGGAGGGCAGTGCCGGAGGGACTGAGGCAGGGCTACAGAATCCAAAGGACAGCAGGATGTCAGGATCTGCAGGAGATGTGCAAAGTGGGGACCATGGCTGTGTCTCCATGTTGTGAATGGCCGGGGACCAGGCACCGTCCTGCCTCATCAGAGGGATCATGGACCTCTCGGTCCCTGAGAAGTCCCGACATGGGTCACTCGGTGGAGCCCTTGGGGGGAGGTAAGACTGGGTCACTGGGCGGCTGACACTGTGTCTGTAGGGGTGCATCTGACTCACATGTGGCTGTAGGTATTCTGGTCCTGGCTTCTCAGGGGACCTCTGAACACACGAGCGACTTTCATTTCTGTTTCTTCCTTTCTCTTAAGGAAAGCAGCACTTCACCGCGTAGACCTTGTCTGTCTTATCCTCGGTCGGCACTGCCTGCTCTCTGTCCCCAAGGGCCTGTGGGCCGTGAGGCAGGGCACAGGGGTGTCATCGTCCAGTGAGCGCTGGCTGGCACATGCCAGGTCATAACGATGGGTCTCTGATGCTGCAGGAGAGTGTAGGCGGGTACAAGAAATCTTTGTCTGGGTGATGGTGTTGAAGACACAGCCTTACCAAGTGGCAAACTTGAGGACGAAGGGAAGTCTGGGCGCTCCTGGGCCTTTGGGGGACAGGTGACATAAGCGGTGAGTCCGCACGTGGTCAGCCCACACAGATCTCCACCTGCAGGCACGTTTTCATCTACTGAGATGCAAACCAAGGTGCTTTTGGTCAGTCTCTCTGCCAGTAGCTTAATGAAGACACGGCGTCATCCTTGAAAACGACCTAAAGAACATTAACGTGTGTAGGATAGGAAACTAGTTTTCTCCTGCTTCTTTATAATGCAGTAGGAACGGAAACACATTCTCGGGTCTGCAAGCAGAATTGGAGGGAATGAGGCAGCCAGTCCGTGATTGAGCCAGTCCTCATTCATGGCTTCTTGATGTTTCCAACGGTTTCTGGTGACCGAGACTCGGGATCACAGTCTGAGAAGATAATCACAGGAGGTCTGGAGACAGCCCCCAAGCCAGCAGCAGCGTCAGAGGGGTGGTCTTAGCTCCGGCCCCCCAGCGTCCCAGGCGACGCTTATGGTCTTCCCCGGGGCGACCAGTCCCCTGGGAGCCAGGACGTACCCCACAGTCTGCTGCCGAACTTTCAGACTTCGGTTGTTAAAGCACCTGCTAGCGGCCACGGTTACTCCAGTGTTTCAAGAGTAACCCCTTCTAAGGATCAGAAATCCAAAACAGGTTTTCTGAGTGCACAGACTCTGTTCGTGGCACTGAAAGATTCTGACACGTTATGAAAGCCACCTTTCCTCCTAAAGTATAAAAATCATGGTGTGTTTCCTCCAGCCCTTCACACCAAGACGCTACGTGGGGGAAATTACCGGAGTTAAGTCAGGCTCTCTGGACCACGGACCTCCTCCTCCCACAGGTTAGATTAATACGCATGGGTGTGCAGACGTACATCCACTCCGAACTTGTAGGTGACGGCCAGATACTAGCTTTGTGGGTCCATTCGTTTTACTGAACGAGATTTGAGGATCTTGATTAAGATTCACTTAAATCAACTGACTAGAAGCAGAAGACACCAGTATGCTTACGACTTAAGAGCTTATCAGGCAAATCTTTTAACGGAAGCAATCTACTAAGCAGAACCCACACACAGATGGATGCTTACACACTCGAGAACACCGGACATTTTCACGTGGTAGGCACTGACCATCCTCCAAGAAAAGGCTCTAAAGAAACATTTAGAACATCAGAGACAAAGGGATGATGCAGTTGTGTTTGCTTTCTCAAAGAAAATAGCGCTGGACTTGCTCGCCCTGGCCGTAGAAGCTACAGAAGAAATACATCTTCAGACATAACACAACTGAAATACATCAAGACTTACTAAACATGATCTAAAAAGATTATTTGAGCCAAATATTTACAAACTTGCCACTTCCAAGCATTTATACCTCTGGGTCCTGATGAAACTTATTGAGGACCGTTGCCTGGCTCCTGGTCTGTTTTATCTCCGTTTTTACAGGCAGCTAGCTCTCAAAGCTCTGAATGTTGTCCCAAAGTACAAAATTACTAAAATACATACAAGGTTATTGAATCAAATAATCACTGACTCTCTTTTACAAGAAGCCCTAAAAGTTGTAGGATTTCTTCCCTAACTTCTCTTCCAGCTGTCGGTTCAGCCAGGAATGTGAGCCTCCAGGTGTGTGGGACCCAACAGCCTCCTGCTCCGGGCGGGGACGGTTTTCCTTGCCCCATGACACCACTTGTAACTGCCATCTGTAAGCCCATCCCGCCTTGGGGAGCGGCCAGTCATCGACAAAAACCTAGTTCATCTGATCGCTTCACATTATTTCGAGACACACAGCATTTCCACCTCCCATGATAAAGTATTCATAACAAGGATGTGAAATATCAAAAATGCTATAATTTCTAGCTGATGCCTGAGATGGTTGCCCAATGCTCTGTGCTGAGTGCTCTTCAGAGTGTTTTTATCTGTGTCTCTATTTAGCTATTTTGCTGAAAGCTTCACTGAGCAGTGTTGGGTGCCAGGATCTCCCGACTTTTCCATTTCCACATGTGAGTCGATGGAGGGGACCTGGTACTACCCATTTCTGGTTACGGTGTCACTTATTGTATTGATCCCAATTAAAATCCCATAAATCCTTTAGCTGCAATATGATCTAACCCACTCTTCCTCACTCTGTACGTGTGTGTTTCCAATGCAAATGTAGGTTTGACATTTCTGTTATTTCATTTCATCCGTTTTGCCCCCTTGATGTCATCTCTGCAGTGGTCATGAGCCAGGACTATCACTTGACATAGACTAGGCTTCTTGGCTTTGTGTTTCCCGAAAACTGGATAAACGTACTGTTCATGTCCTAACATAAAACTGTTCACGAAAGTGAGTGAACAGGATTAGCAAGACTCTCCAAGGAAAACCCTAATTCTGCACCAGGGCTTCCGGGGACAGCTGTCCGGGCTGCACCGGGGTCTCTGGGGACAGTCGTCCGAGCTGCATGGGGATCTCCGGGGACAGCTGTCCAAGCACATGAAAATCAGCCAAACTACATTACCATTTGGCCCAGGTGGAAAAAAAGTAGACCTATCAGGAGGGAGATGTATCAAAAAGGTACATCAATTCTTGGAGGTCTGTGATTTGGAGCGCTTTAACTACACCCATCTCTGGCTGTGAAAAACCAGGCAGGTTATACAGGGAAACACATGGCCCAGCAACACACAAGTGCATGTGTCACAACAGTAAACCTGGTGAGGTTTATGCTAACTCGGTCCAAGTCAAGAGTCTTCAAATAATATGAAAATGTCACGTGGAAGCACAGGAATTGAGACCAGCTGCATGTGTAACATCTGGGAGAACTACCTGGGGACCAGCTGAATGTCACACAGAGTGACCAACGACCCTGGAGGCAAACAGGAGGACTGGGGTGTCCCTAGGAAAATGTGCCAGGCACAGGTGCACTGAAAAAAACTGTTCTTGTATCTTATATGCAGAAAGCTTGTAGGGTTCCCTATTTTTACCTTCATTTAGTTGAATGCTTCATTCCACAAATAAACTGAGTCCTGAGGCACTTCATTTCCAGAACCAAGGATCCACAGGAGAACCACATCGTTCTCTGAGGCTCCTTCACTGAGTCCAAAGGTTGGAGTCCCTACTGCCAGCGCCTGGGACCAGTTACCAGGGGAAGTGATGTCCACAGGTGATCTGTTGGAAAAGTGAGACACGGTAACTCTTGAATGCGGGGTTTATGTTAGGATGAGACTTCCCTCAACAACTATAATAACTATATAACCCAATGACTATATAATAATTATAATTATAATAACTACAAATACTCATTTACCAGAGTGTGATAAATATTGTTACAGAAATAAACGTTACAGAAAATAAAAGAAAATAAAGGATGCGTTAAAGCTTGGGGTTTGAGCCTGGGGTTGGGAGAGGTCTCGAAGTGAAGCCAGGACCAGACCCACAGAGAGGAGGGGGAGGGCCGGTGGCACCCGGGAGCCTGAGCCAGTGCCCTGCTCCTCTGGGGCCGAGGGACCGAGGAACCGAGGGACCGAGGGGAAAGCGTGCGCAGTCAGACAACTTAGAATCTAGACGTCATTTTTCTTGACAGAAGGGAGGAACAGCTAAAGATTTGGGCTTTGTGCCTTGGATAGGAAGAGGACTGGAATCCCCTGGGTGGGGGATGGTGAGGCCACAGTGAGGACACCTCGTTTGTGGCCACGCCACACCCGCACGGATGTTAAAGATCACAGATATACCTGAACGTGACCAATAACCTAACCTACAGGAGTATTTCTGAGAGGCCCATACGTTTTCCACTTCTGAAAGTAGGGGGAAGTGCCAAGTTCATCCTCATCAAAATCCAGCCATCCTGGATTCGCAGAGGCACGTGTTCTAGGTGGCATGTGCGGGTGGCTCGGGCGAGTCTCCCTGCAGGAAGTGGCCCTTCTGCCCCGGCAGACCCAGGCCGGCCATCCGCTCCGAGCTGGGAGGCTGCGCCCGGGGAAACGTGCAGCGAGGGCAGCGTCTGGAGCCAGGCTCCGGTGGGCCCTGCCCTCGGCTCCCGGAGGCCTCTCTGTCCTGGCCGGGCCGGCCCTGGCCCCAGGCGCGCGGAGCTGGACCCGGTCCCTCCGGGGGCGGTTGCCGGCTCGTCTCCGCAATGACGGCGGGTCCCTGCTCCTCCGCCTGCCTCCGGGGGGGCCCCCGGCATCCTCCCCAGAGGCCGGGCGGCCTCACGCCACCACCCCCCCTTACGTCCTCCTAGGCCCCGACCCGGACGCAGCTTCCGTGAGGCCAGGCCTCTCCCGGGCCCTCTGCTGCGGGCGTGTGACGGGCACGCACTGACCGTTCTCGGGGACGTTCCGTGAAACTACCTCCTGCTCTTTCTGAAAGCCCACATGGGTCCCATCCAAGGCCTCCTTCCGTCAAATCTCAACACACGGCCGGCCCTTGTGACGTGCCGAGCGTCTCCCGGACTCTTGCGTGGAAGTCCTAACACCTGTTCCCCAAGCGTCGGGTCTGCAAGAGCTAATTAAGATCGTGGCGTCAGGAGGTGGGCCCTGCGTGACCTCGCATTTGCTCCATTCCCGGGTAATTTGCAAAAGGAGCGCTTCTCTGCCACGTGACTGTGGGGTCGGGACCGCTCTCACTGCGGCCTGTTGCGGGTGTGCTCAGCCGGGACCGACGGAAGAGGGGGAGGAGGAGGAGGGGGGGGGAGGAAAAGGAGGGGGAGGGGGGGAGGAAGAGGAAGGGGAGGGGGAGGGGGAGGGGGAGGCGGGCAAGGAAGGCTGTGTTCAGCGGAAGCAGCTCCTGGTGGCCCCGCCCTGCCACGTGCCCGCCCAGGTCTGGCTCCAGCCTCTCGGAAAGCACAAGCGGGAGTCCTGCTCCCAGTTCGCTGGCCCCGCGAACCCCAAGCAGCCTCAGTCCCGGTGCGAGAAGTGTCGCTGAGAGGTAGCGAAGACGCGGGTTCCATGCCTGGTGTCGGGCCCTCGTGGACGTTTCGTCCGGGGGGTGCCCGAAGGCGACATGAATCTTGTGCTGGAAAAACAGCCAACGCCTCTCCGAGTGTGGACCGGCCTGGTTGCAGAGGCGCAGGGCCGACGGCTTCGTTTGCACTCGGCTGACCGTCTCGGGGGGATCAATGCCCCAGCACAGGCCCTGCTCGCGGTGTTGCGGGAGCACGTTATCCTTCTGAGTCCTCGTGGGGCTTTCTTCAAGGGCACTTATACAGGGAGCTCCTTAACTTCAGCCAGCACAGGAGGAGGGCGCGCTGATCCCATACACCGACTTCTGGCCCCAAACACCGCACACTTGTCTGTGGGTCACCTGTGAAACCGAGGCTGCGTGTCTGAGCTGGACTCTGTAGCCGTCCAGGGCTGCGGAGGTGAAGTCGTAGGGGGTGAAAATGAGGCTTCGAGGCAGAGGAACAGATGTGCCTCTGCTGCTCCCTGTCCCCGGCGCCACCCACAGGGCAGACACGCCACCTGGACCGGATGTGGCACGGCCCAGAAGGGGGACTGGGGTCTGATGCTGGAGTCCGGACTTGGAAAACAGAGAGCCCAGGGCCGACCGCGTTGGGCGTGCAAGGATGTGGTTGTGTCCTCAGATTCCTTTGCATGGATCTCCTGGCGAAGTGACGTCAGCTTTGAAAATCAGGGGTGCAGGGGGAGGAGGCAGGAGGGAGGGAAAAGGAAGAGGGGAAGGAGGAGGTGTAGGAGAAGCAAAGTTAGGAGGGAGGGAGCCCGAATCTGAGGGGACATGGGGGCTGCGAGGGTGTGGGGAGGAGGGGGGCGGGAGGGAGGAAGACCCTGCTGCTCCCCTAGTCCCAGAGCTTGCCCAGCAGGAGTAAGACTGGCAATGCGATTCCAAGTTGGGAGGCCTGGGCTTAAATCCCAGTCACTGTGCCCGTCAGTTGTGAGGCGACAAAAGACACAGAACTGGTTGAACTTCCCGCCAGGTGCCTGTACTAGTGTCTCAGTGTCCACGTCTGTCTGCATCCATCCAGCCACCTAATCATCCCTCCGTCATCTGTTATCTATCACCTATCTGTCATCTCTCACCTGTCAATCATCTGTCATCTGTCATCTCTCATCTATCTATCCTCTATCGATCATCTGTCATCTCTCAATCATCTGTCAGGGACTTCGGGTTGTACCTGTAGGAGGTACAATTTCTCCATGGTCAGTAAAAATGTCAGGGAAACATACATGACTCCACTTTGCAGGGCTGAGCAGAACCACTGCCTTTATTATATATCTTGTCCTGTAATACTTTGCGTGTGAACATTTTGTTTCCCCATAAGGACTGTGACTCTTGAGGTACGAATCGGGCTTTCTTTGCCTCATTTCTCTGACAGGCACCAGCGTGCACATGTGGCTTTTGGTTGAAGGGTCTTTTAAAATATATCTGAAGTTCATTTGCAGGAAAAGGATCTGCAAGCACCAAGCCCCAGAAGATCCCTCACCCCCACAAAGACTAGTTTTGAATGTCAGAAGATATTTTCCTTCACAGATAACAAAACCATTGCCATGTATTTTCACTTTGCCTAAGTAACCTAAACACCCACATCCCCAATGCCAAGAAGGACACTTACCAGTCGTTGTTTCGATGAAAGCGGAACAAGTAGGTAACTACATATATGACGAGGACCTCGTGCTGCACTGCGTGACAAGAATGCAGGTTCCGGCTCCTGTCACGGTCCGTGATGACTCAGCTCTCTCCACAGTTCCAGTTAATGACCTGCTAATAAAATGGCTGCAGTCTTGCCTGAGAAATATGTTGCCAGCTGATTCATGTTTTTATACCTACAAAGATAAATGTCATGCTGTACTAATGGAAAGAGAGATTACTCATATTTATGAGATTTTTTTTCCAGGAAAAAAGAACTTTTCAAAATGCTTTCAAGAACCATATTGAATTCACTATATTTTTTCATAAGTAGAAATCATGGCCCAAAGTAGACATCCACTGATTGCATCGCATATTTTCCATGAAATACTGCTAGTTTCACAGGACAAAAGAAGGTCCAGAGCCTGTTTTGAAATATGCATCCTCCATAGTTAGAGATAAATTGAAAGGTTAATCATACTGGTTTTTCATGAAGAATTGTTACAATAACGTTCTGGGTGGTTTCAGGGAAAATAATTCCACGATTGTTGAAATCTATGCACTTCAGCATTGTGTGAGTATTTCTTAGAACAAGTTAAAACAAACTCTAAGCTCTAAGAGAAAAACTGAGGAATTTTATGCCCAAACTCCTGAAATCCATACTCATAGGGCACACTTCAGTGACAGTGAGGACTTCTAATGTTTTGTGAAAATACTAACAGAATAAATGTTCACCGTATTTTCATTGTAAGTTGTAAAAGACATTTTTACCAAATCATTATATTCCTTACAAAATTAAAAAAACCCCTCTCATCATTAGGTTTAAAAGAAAGCCACTTGGCAGTGTCTACTGAGTAATCCTTTATTTCTTTCACATTTTCCCTTGTGCAACGATGCCGTGGAATCCTGTTACGGGACAACTTGGAAGGTATTTTCAGATGACCGAATATTTCATGTTTCTCCAGAGGAGGTAGAACAGTGTTATTACCCCCCCGTCCAGACAACACTTTGGAAAGGCTTACTACCCCGCAAACAAGGACGACAGAAGAGGACGTCACCCAGCAGGGGTTTTCAGGAACACGGGACAGGCCATCGACACAGAGCAAGCCAGCGAGCTAATGGAGAAGGGGTGCAAGCAGATTAGAATTTCATCAAGAAATACGATCCTTGAGCTCCCTGCACGGCAGCTCGTGTGTTAGGTACCTGAGTGTGAATATACCCAAACCGTGCTGCACGCACGAGGGGTGAGGGGGCGGCAGAAGGCTTGTGGTCAGCCGGGTGGGTGGTGCTACAGCGTCGGGAAGATGACGTCAGCGGTCAGCGGGTGGGTGGCGCCGTGGCCTCAGGAAGGTGACGTCAGTGGTCAGCGGGTGGGTGGCGCCGTGGCCTCAGGAAGGTGATGTCAGCGGTCAGCGGGTGGGTGGTGCCGTGGCCTCAGGATGGTGACCTCAGCGGTCAGCGGGTAGGCAGCGCTACAGGGTCGGGAAGGTGACTTCAGCTATCAGCGGGTGGGCCTCGGGAAGGTAACGTCATTGGTCAGCGGTGGGTGGCACCCTGGCCCCGGGAAGGTGACGTCGGCGGTCAGCGGGCAGGCGGTGCTACAGCGTCGGGAAGGTGACGTCAGCGGTCAGCCGGATGGGTGGGCGGTGCTACAGCATCCGGGAGGGGACGTCAGTGGTCAGCGGGTAGACGGCACTGCAGCGTCGGGAAGGTGACGTCTGCGGTCAGCGGGTGGGCGGTGCCACGGCATCAGGAAGTGACGTCAGCTGCTGTAAGGGCAAGCCCGCCCAGCGTGGTGGCCTCCGGCCGCGGAAGCCGCGTCACCCTCTGTGCGCCGCATGGCTGGCCTGCTCGGTGGCCTGGCCACTCCGTGCACGGGGAGAGGTGACACGGATTTGCTGACTCGGTGGCCTCACCGCCGCCCACCAGAAGCGCACCGGTGTCCTTTTCTCCCTCCCCCACAAAGGGAAACCTGGTCTGCTCTTGTCTAAGGCAGACGCCCTCAGCCCAGCTGCGGCACCCCGCCCATCCCGGGGTCATGCGCCACCACGTGCCACCCGGTCAGCGGCCCGGGATGAGGCCCCCTGCTCGCCGGCCTCTGACTCCAAAAGCAAGTTTCTGCCCCTTGGCAGGCAGAGGAAGGGCTGGGTAAGTGATAAAAACTCTCAGAACACAGAACAGGCACAGAGGTCCTTTGGGGCGGGGGCGGAGAGGCGCTGCCGGCACCGCGGACACGCACGTTCACACTGGGCCCCGACTGGGCCACGGAGACCTAAGCAGCGAGGAAGGACCCCCAACGCTTACCCTGCCCAGAGCCTCAGCAGATGACCATCAGACGCCGTCCGACGTCCTGGCAAGAAAGCATTTTTGGGGGGGTTGGGGAGGGGCGAGCCAGGCAAGTTCCACACTAAGTCTCGACAGCAGACCCAGAGCTCCTCTTCTGTTTTCACGTGAAATTCACCGGGAAGAAGAGTTCTGCCTCCGGTTGGCCACACTGGGTGCGAGAGGGCAGAGCTGCAGTGATTTCTGCGGTGAAACCCCCTCCCTTCTGCAGCCTCGCGGCCCCCGGGCTCCCGTCCTCGTGCAGGGTAGACACGGGTCAGTCACACACTGACTACACCATCCGCGTCCATGAATGACAAGACTTCATTCTTGAGCCCGTGGTAGCGTCTGAGGGGGACGTCACCTTACCAAAACTCAACTTTGATGATTACTGTCTTACTTTTTCCTAAAGTTTTCTTAATCCAACATTCTACCCCGAGGATTTGCTCCCACAGCCACCGCAGGGGCCCAGAGTGACATCATTCCTTCTCTCTGTCTGGGGCCAGCCCTCTGCTGCCTGACTTCTGGCACCCGAGGACACCGATTTCAAATATTCTGTCCCATTTTCTGGATGTTTATGTCCCAAGATGAAGCTTGGCCCAGTCACTCCATGTAGCTGGTAGCAGAGGTCTGTGTCTGCTACTTTTCAAATGAGAAAAAAAGCCCCGATGTTTTAGTTTCTTTTCATAAAGACGTTTTTAGACAAATCTTTTAAATAGAATGAATAAACCAACGAACAATCTGGTCTTTCCATTTATAAAAATACATACATTATAGATCCTAAGATTTTCATTTGTCACCTATTTTACTCTAAACACAGATGGTTCTTGCAGATAAAGCCACATGCCTGCCCGAATGGAATGCCCCATCCTGGCGTGTTCATCAGGGATGAAAGGTAGTAAGTTTTTCTCTCTTTTTTTTGAGCAAGGGGAGGGAGAAACAATAATGCAGGTGATTTCTTATCTAAGTTTTAAGGAAACCTACAGCACAGCCTTGGCCTCAATAAAATCTGTGTGCACACGTGTGCATGTATGTACACACGTGTGTGCACAGGTGTGAGTGTACATACGTGTGCTTTGTGGGCACGTGTGTGCATGCGCATGCGTATGCACGTGTATGTGTGCTGAATGCACGTATATACCTGCACGTGTGTGCACGTGTGTGTGCGTGTGTGTGTGGGGGGGTGTTGGGTGGGTTTTCATTTGTTTGCTGCGTTTTTCTCCACTATCAAAGTTTGTCGTTGAAACGTGTTACGGTCTGAATGTTCGCATCCCCCAAATCCGTGTGTTGAAATCCTAGTGCCCTGGGTGCTGGTGGTTGGAGGTGGGGCCATGGGATCGGGTCAGGAGGCTCCACCCTCCCGGGAGCCCTCTCACCGCCCCTCCCATGCAGACATGGTGAGGACTCTGGGGAAGGATCCTCACCCAGCAGGGGTGTTCCAACCCGGGCCCCCCAGCCTCCAGCACTGAGACGTGAATGCCTAGTCTGTATCTGACCGGGGGTGTGGTGGTTTGTCTTGCACCTGAGTAGGCTAAGACAAAACACAGTGTGTGGTTGCAGCCTTAAAACTCCAGATATTTCTACTAGGAGGATTGAAGTTTCTAAAAATGGCACATGTATAACAGGGGGCAGCTCCCTGTTGTGTTTTTCTCTCATCACATAAATTTCTCAGGCTGCCTTCCAGAACTCCCTGCAGCCAGTGGGTAACTCGTGTCACACAGCGTTGGGTGTGTACAGGTTGTCAGGGTTCCTCCGAGCCTTCAGTGTATATTGTCCTCACTGGATTCAGTGCAGCAACAGACTGCCCATCTGCCGTTTGTAATGACTTCTTTCACTGGCTCATGACCTTAAAGGTCAAGAAGAGAGGGCGACACAGTTATTGATGTGTGTGTAATATATAGTTTATGCTCTAAATGAAGTGTGTAGGCTACATATGTGAATAGAGGTGTGGGAAAATAAATGTTCTATTTTGACTTGGATTTTCTTAAAAAAGAAAATTCAGTATTAAAAATATTTTTACAATGGATCCTAGAAATATTTGTTGCATAAGTAACAAATTTGTATCTAAATATGGTTTCATTGGAAAAACAATGTGAAATATTTTTGGCTTACATTTTCGCTCAAGGTTTTGATAAGAACACGTACTATCATTATCACTTCAAAAGTTTTATGTGAAGATTCTGAAGATGACAGGTGGATTTCAGAGGAAGGTATTTTTAGACAAGTGAACAAAGTTCAGCTGAAAATGTAATGCAGAAACAGAATTAGTAGAGTCATTCTGCAGTTAATCCAAGTGTGTTTTAGAAGCACTTTGTCACATTAAACACAGCCTTTAGAGTCGTGTTTGAGTCTTTTGGAAGTTGTTCCTTCAGGTGTTCCAAGCGCCCATGTCACGGGCACCTTGAACGATGCGCTCTGTGCACTGGAGTCATTCCTACTGCTCTGTCACCAAAGCCAGCACTGCACACCTGCTTTAAGAAGCACACCGTTGCTTTCCCTGTTTCGCGTCTCACTGGAATTCTTGGGTCACCTCGCCCCAAACCTCCAGCCTCGGCTGACGAGTAGATGTTTTCCTGCTCATCCTGTCCAGCGTGTGGGACCCCGGGTTCCCAGTCCCGCGGTGGGCACTGAGGTTACGGGGTTAAGACATTATGGCCCATGATCTCCAGGTGTGTGCTCACGTGCCACGATGGGACAGGTGTGTGAGGAGCTGAGTCCTGAGCACATCGGCCCGGGAGGGGGTGTGGTGAACACTCATGGGGGTGCTTCTTGGGCTCACTCATGGCTGGTCCTTCTCTCCTTGTGGGTGCGGGAAGGACAGCACCTCAGTCTGTCCGGGGAGTGACAGACTAGAATTTCTGAATATTTACCTTGGCCAGACGGTAAGTTTTACATGGGTGGGAAAGTGCTTATTGTTCCCAACCGCTGTGTACCTGGCACCAGTCCCGCGCCCACAGTGGGCACTGAAGGTGTTGTGGTGTTTGCTCTACCGATGGGCATTTGTGTGGACTCCAGTGTTTCTCCATCACAAACAGTATGGCGTCCTGCCTCAGTAGTGTCTGCGTGTGACGATCTCTGCGGGGGTCACACACGTGGGTTCGTGGAGTCAGCGCCTCTGCAAGGTTCTTCCCGCACGTTGACCAAACCACGTTGACCGATTTGTGCATCTGCCTCGGCGTGCAAAAGTGCCCGTTTGTGCACATCTTTACACCTGTTCATGTGGGCAAATCCTAGGCCCGTGAAATAACATCACATGGTTCTTTTGAGTTCTGTTTTATGCAAAACGTTAGCGAGGCTGACCACCTTTCCAGAGGATTAACTGTGCGTTTCCTTATTACAAACTACCGTGTTCTGTGCGTTGTCCATGGTTCAATTAGTCGACTCTTTCTTGTTGCTATTATTATGAGCTGAACTTTGTCCCCGTGAAAATCACATGTAGAAGTGGGCCCCCCAGTACCTCAGAATGGAGACAGGGTCTTCAAAGAGGCAAGTGAGTTAAATCAGGCTGTTTGGGGGCCCAATCAACATGACTGGGGTCACTATAAGGAAAGGAGACCGGGGCACAGACAGACACGTCTCCATGTGAATGAAGACAGTCGTCCACAAGCCAAAGAAGGAGGCCTCAGAAGGAACCAGTCCTACCTGGATCTTGGAGTTTCAGCCTCCAAACTGTGAGAAAATAAATTCTGTTTTTTTATGCCCCTGGTCTGCTGCCCGGCCAACGAACATGCTGTGCAAGTGGGGTTTCAGCACAAGCTGGTGATACTTTGATGTATGTTGTAAGTATTCTCTCTTAATGTCTACTTTGGTGGTATCTTCTTTTTTATGGAATTTATTTTTAAATAGCTCATTTTTTAAGGTATTTATTTTGAGAGAGGGGGAGGGACAGAGAGAGAGAGAGAGAGAGAGAGAGAGAGAGAATCCCAAGCAGGCTCTGTGCTGTCAGCACAGAGCCCAACCTGTGGCTTGAACCCACGACTGTGAGATCATGACCTGAGCCAAAATCAAGAGTCCGACGCTTAACTGACTGAGCCGCCAGGCCCCCCCTAAATAGCTCATTTTATCCCCTTGTTCTGTGTGACAACTCTGTCATACGTCCATACACTATTGTTACATCTGTCTGGGTCATCTGTGTCCTTTTGCTGACCACCTGTTCCTTTTCTTATCCATGACATATTGTGTAAGTTGATAGGCCACTTATAATTCCTGCTGTTTGTAGGGAATCTTCTGTCTGACTCTTGGTCTCCCAAAGCTTTGGCCTCCAGCCACCATACCTCCATACAGATATTAAATTCAGTTGAAGCATTCTTTCAGCATCTTGTTGGAATTTTGATGGAAAACGTATCATATCATTAGATTAATTTAGGGACCATTGATATATGGACTGTGTTATATCTTCTCATCTATACCCATTGTGTACATCCCCATATATTCAGGGTTTTTGTCTTTGAGAACTTTAAACTCTTTTCTCTCTAAAGTTTTTGTACATCTTATATTAATATCATCATTTGATAACTGAGTATTTTATTCTAGTATAAGTGGAATCTTTTTTCCATGAATATTCTTTTTTTATTATTATTTTTTTAATGTTTATTTATTTCTGAGACAGAGAGAGACACAGTGCGAGTGGAGGAGGGGCAGAGAGAGGGAGACACAGAATCCAAAGCAGGCTCCAGGCTCCGAGCTGTCAGCACAGAGCCCGATGCGGGGCTCGAACTCATGGACTGCGAGATCATGACCTGAGCCGAAGTCGGACGCTCAACCGACTGAGCCACCCAGGCGCCCCTCCATGAATATTCTAATTGTTACCGTTGAAAATAAATACAATGGCTTTTTTTAAAGTTTATCTAGTTTGAAAGAGACAGAGACTGCATAAGTGGGGGAGGGGCACAGGGAGAGGAAGGGAGAGAAAATCCCAAGCAGGCTCCTCCCTCTCAGCACAGAGCCCTACACGGGGCTCAAACTCATGACCATGAGATTATCACCTGAGCTGAAATCAAGAGTCTGATGCTTCCACAACTGAGCCACCCAGGCACCCCCTTCCTAACGAATGGGTAAGTATCCAGTACGTACTCTCTAACGAATGTTTATGTATACAGTAAGTACTCACTCATGACTGCTTAGGTAGCCAGTGGGTAGTCACTGCAGGCACACCATCGCACAGCACACCTCTAGAACTTACGAATCTTGCAGAACTGAAGGTTCACGCCCTCCGAACCACATCTCCCCCGCCCTCCCCACTTCCTGGCGCCCACCATTCCGCTCCCTGCTTCTGCAGGTCTGAGGACTCCAGGGACCCGTGTAAGTGTAATCACGCAAGATGTGTCCTTCTCGGCCCATTTCACCAACGTGACACCCTCCAGCTTCATCCGTGCTGTTGCCCATGGCAGGGTTGCCTTCACTGTACAGGAGAAGTTACGCCCGTGTGCACACACACCACGTGCTCTTTATCTGTCCCCCCTTGGTGGACATTATGTGGCTTCCGTGGTTTCAGTTCTCGTGGACAGGCATTGTCCAGGCGTGGCCTTTTTAGGCTAAAGTAGCCTTGTATTGTCTTATGAATAGCTGCTCATATGCTATTTGTTATAAACCTCCTTTCATTTTAAAATCTTTCTTTAAAAACTGGTTATAATGATGATAAAAGTGGTATCATTTGAAGGGTTTTAGTCTAACGGTACTTTCAGTCTTCAATATTGATTTTGCTTTCGGCTGTATGCCTCCTGCTCATCACTTGTTTTTACCCATTTTACTTCTGCAATTCCACTGTTGTCTCTTCAAGCCAGCCTTCTCTGTTGCTGTCTAATCCATGGTATTGTCATTTTGTATTTTATCTGTCCTCCGAAATATCGCCTTGTATTTAATGTTGTTGAGAATGCAGAAAGCACTGTTGGCTGGAATTCATTACTATCTCTACAGTACAAATCCGGGCATTTGTAAAATGATAAGTTGTAGCTCCCTGAAAGTCAAGCCATGTGAGTTTTTTCAAATTTAAATCCTGATAATGGTGTTTCATTCTGTGTGGTTGGGAGTTGGATAAATGCTATATGAATTTACTCGCAGCCACAAACAATTCTTCCCTGACCTTCCTTCCTGTGTCACATTCTTCTTTTTTTTAATATGAAATTTATTGTCAAATTGGTTTCCATACAACACCCAGTGCTCATCCCAACAGGTGCCCTCTTCAGTACCCACTGCTAAATTACTTTTGTTTTCCTTTATTCCCTGTAATTGTGGCTAACATTTTTGAGTGATCGCTTTGTGCTAGACAAGACTCTGAGCGTTTTGTAGCTTGATGAGGAGATGTGAGAGCAAACCCAGAAAGACCAGGTGCTTTGCCCAAACCAACTCAGTAACTTCAAGAGGTGGGATTGAACCCAGGCATTTAGAGCAAAGCCCACAAGTTAGCCAACACATCTTAAGATTCCTTTGCTTATAAGATGTGGCTAGAATATTAAAAATAAAGAGAACGCGAGGATAACTAATCATGGCAAAAATGGAAATAAAAACCAGTGATAATAACATTATCACTCAGAAGTATTTTTGGAAGTGCTGCTTTGATTTGGTAGAGAAGTGGAATCTTGATATTCAATGTGTAATGAGAACTCACTATTCAACCCACACGGATGTACAACCGTCTCATTAATCTGCAGGCCTGTATGGCGTTAGAATTCTTTCAAATGAAAATGAAGTATTAACTGAGAATGAAAAGAAATCAGTGTCTTTCTCTGAAAGCAGGGACTGCTCAAACCTTTAAAAAATACGGTTTTGTACGTTTTCTAATACAAACTGCCATTTTCAGGAACTCGGTGCCGATGCGACATTTGACCAAACAATCTCCCAAATGACTATTCAGAGCTCACCGTGCGCTAAGCCTTTTATGTGGACTTTACATCTGTTTTCAATGAAAAAGTCAAGGCTCAGAAAGTTCAAATCTAAATGCCAAGGTCACGCAGCCAGTGGATGATGATTCTCAAACCCAGCCTGAATCTCATGCTCACATCCTTGCACACCACACAGCTTTTCACGGATTGTAAGTTCCAGAATTCGTTCCCGCTCTACTTTCTAGAGCTGTCTGTGATGTGGCTGCTTTGGTGACCTGAGATGATTCCTATGGGTTCCTGAGGCTGACCACAGACCCTGAATCGGGGCTCCTGGGCCCATCCAGCGTCTCCTGAAGGGATGGTGATGCTCATGTGCTACCAGCATTGAGGGGGTGGAGGTGCTCACACGCCCTGGGCATCGGTGGACACAGCACTTCCCGAGAGCGAGGCAGGAAGGACCAAGTGTCAGCCACTCTTCACTGTGGTGGGAAGCACACTGGCCGCAGAGTCGGAGAAGGGCCGGATCCAAAGCAGCCGCTGCCAGCAAAGCGGGCTCAGTGTGAGAGCCCCCGTCGTGCATGTACCCAGAGCACGGTTGCACCCACTGTGCTGAGCGCACCGTGTGGGGACCCACCTGGGCTGAGCCTCCGGGTCATGGGAACAGGAGTTTCTGTGTAACGGCTAGGGGTCAGCTGGGGCTGCAAGCTAGCCTCAAGGGAGATGTCATATGTTTTCAGTAAAAGGTGTGTGTGTGGGTGGGTGGGTGGGTGTGGGGGTGTGTGTGTAATAAACTCTTGGAAGCTGAGAACCACATTATGCTCTCATATTCAGTACTTTGCCTTGTTGTTTTGTTGATTGTTTCCTTCTCTGTGCGGAAGATTTTTCTTTGGATGACATCCCAATAGTTTAATTTTGCTTTTGTTTCCCTTGCTTCAAGGGCCAGATCCAAAACACCCTATGATGTCACTCATAGGTGGAATTTAAGAAACAAAAGCAAATGAACAACAAAAAGAGAGAGAAACCAAAAAATAGATTCTTCACTATAGAGAACAAAGTGATGGTTACCAGTGGGGAGGGGTTTGGGAGGTGGGGGGAATAAGGATGATGAGCCCCGAGTCACGTGTAGAACTGTTGGGTCAGCGTATTGTGCGTCCAAAACCAATTCGACACTGCATGTTAGCTATGCTGGGATTAAAAATTTTTTTAAATGGTTATTCATGTTTTGAGAGAGAGAGAGAGACAAAGCATGAGCAGGGGAGGGGCAGAGAGAGAGGGAGACACAGAATCCAATGCAGGCTCCAGGGTCTGAGCTGTCAGCACAGAGCCGACACGAGGCTTGAACTCATGAACTGTGAGATCATGACCTGAACCGAAGTCAGATGCTTAACCAACTGAGCCCCCAGGTGCCTATACTGGAATTTTTAAAAACTTGAAGGAAAAAGAGTCACATCACGAAAGCAGAACAGTTCTCGTCTGAAACATTCAGCATGAAGGCAGCTTCTAAAATCAAAGGAAAACTGCAGCTGTGGGGTTCCCATAGGACCAGGCAGCGTGGTCCCATATCTTCCACTTTCTAATTAGCTGCAGAACACCCAAGTTCATCCATAGAAATAGTCTCCTAAAGTAGAGATATTTTTCTAATAAGTTGAGACACAAGATGTTAAAGCCACATTAAAATCTATAATTAATAAAGTTACCGTGAGCTGAATTTCAATAAAGGCGTTGACTCCACTTCTGAGTTATAAATTAGGAGGTCAAAAGTTTTTCATGAATTAAACTCCAAGAGAGGAAAGTGACATTGGGAGTACATATTTCAGAATCGTTTATGTCGCCTAAACATTGCCCATTTCTATTTGCTACAGAAAAATTAGTGTGTCAGGTATGATTACTGAGGAAGCAGAAGCCAATGTCATTTCCTCCCGGCCAGCGGGGGCCGAGCGTCCCGCAAGCCGGGGGCCTGTTTCAGTCACGAAGTCTCTAATATACATGTCCTCAAACATTGCTTGTCCTTTAAACAGCGGGCTTGTTCTTTGAACTGAAATAATTAGCATATAAAGGGCAAGTCTTCTGTTTAAAGGAACTTAACGCATTTCGGATGACGTCCCCTAGAAATGACCTTGGTTCCACGATGCCTTCAAATCAGGGTGTCTCTGCCAGGATGCGCTTTGCTCTTGAGATAAAGGCAAGGCGTTGCTCAGATGTGGAGGAAACCTTCGCGGTGATCCCGGCCTAAAGACTCACGAGTGTGTTTTTAATCAAGATCACAAGGAATGCTGTTACTGTTTTATTGTACTGATCTGCAGAACTCTAATAATCACCTAAATTAATTTTGCTAAACTTTTGATTCTCAGTTTTCCATTTATTTCAGTGTTTCAGAATGCTCTTTTGCCTTTCCGCACAAGGGGAGAGCACAGCCTTGATGGTCGTCGGGGCCTGTGGCTCTCCTCATCAGCATCAGTCCGTGTCGGCCCAGGCCCCGCGCACCTGCCTGTGACCTTGGGCACCTGGCTTCCTGCCCCCAGCCTTCAGCATCAAGCAGATGTAAAATTCATGTCCACAAAGACGATGATGTTTTTGAGGTTTAAATGAGTGAATGATTGCTATAAATAAAGAGAACTAATAAAAATAATGACAGGCAGATTCTAATCCTTTCCTGTGCCTTTGTCGTCAGGTCTTGGAGCCTAGGATATCAGGCAAGCTGTGTTCATCTTCCGTGAACTCCACAGATTGGCCCCTGCACACAAGCTTGGCTTTCCAGATGCAGGTCGTGGGCCCGTGATGCTGCGGGGACCGGGCGCCGGGATACGGGACGATGAGGGTCGTGGGCCCGTGATGCTGGGGGGGACGGGGCGCCGGGATGTGGTGGTGTTTGTTCTCTGCACTTCCCGTGTCTCGTCGGGTGGTTTGGTGTCTTACTTCAGAGACTCATTTTGCCCCATTCTCTCCTCCTGCTCCAACCGCACGCGTGTCCCTGGGTGTCTGGGCCTCTGTCCTCTTCATTCTTCTGCATCTGGAAAGTTCCTATTGACCTCCCGTCGGGCTCCCCGATTCTTTCCTGGGATGTGTCAAGTCAGCTCCTGAGGGCACCGAAGGTACTTCTTTTGTGTCACCGTGTTTTGAGCCCTGGTGTCCCTCCCTCTCCCCCCCGCCCCCGTGTGTATACACATGGCACTCATCTGCCTGATGACGACCCCCTTGGCATCGCAGTCTGTCCCTTTTTCCCCACTAGAGACCCTCACGCGTGCGTCACGCTTGCACCCCGTGCCTCGTACGGTCACTCCGACTGTGTCCTCTGGCTCTGGTTCTCATGATCGCTGTGTGTCTTCGGAGTGTGGCTTCTCCTGCCCTTCGGCTCGCCTGATTCGTTCTTGTTGGACGTCACATGCGTGGAGCAGGGCCGTGGGCTCAGGGTGTTGTGCTGTGTGGCTGGAGCTCTGTCATCTCAGCCCCGGGGCCTGTGCTTTGCTCCCCACACTCTGCGTCCTGCCACCTCCGACTGACCCTCTGTCCCCGCGCTGAGGGGCTGGTCTGTAACCTTCTGACTGACCCTGCCTTCCCGCGGGCTGCGTGTTGGGGGGTGTTTCTGTGCCCCTCCAGGAGACCCCAGCCCCCATTCCCCCGCCAGCCACAGCGTCCCCCTTCTATTGCTGTCCCCCATGGACATTTTACCCCCTTTGCCTCTCCCCAGGGAGGAAGAGGTTTCTGTGTCTCCTCGGGTAAGCTCTGTCCCCTGGGATGCTGTAGACACGGTCTGGGGGGCCGCTCCGTGTCCTGTCCCCCTGTCCCAACCCTTTTGGAGCCACAAGGCCACGAGAGCTTGGCCCAGTGCAGTGGCCCATCCGCATCACTGGTACTGTTCCTACCCCTCGTGGTTTCTGCGGCCGGTGAGTAGCCCTCAGCTGCTGTCCCCCTCTGATCTCGGGGTGTGCTTGCCCCGTGGCCCTGGTTCTCTGACGGTTGACACTTGTCCCCCAGAACCGGGATGTGGGGGCTGCACTGATGGACTAGATGTGCAGAGTCCCCATTTTCATGGGGCCTGACAGCGGAGAGCTAAGAGGGAAGAAAAGTCAGCGAGTGGCTCACGATGAGTTAAGGCTGTGATAGGACGTGCTACCCGTGGGAAACGGTGGAAATTGCAGATCCCCAGGCAGCGTCTGCTGTAGGCAGTTTCTGGGGGAGGCTAAGCTGAGCCGTGAGGGACAGACAGACCTGGTGCAGCGAGGGGGCTGCAGGGGGAGAGAGGGAGCTGTTCTGCTGCACAGCCGCTGGCGGCTGGAGGCGGATTCTCGTGTAAAGTCCTCGCGCAGGGACTCGTCTGATGACCCTGTTATGGGCCGAATGGTGTCCTCTAACTTCGGTTTCTGAAGTCCCCAGCACCTCAGAATATGGCTGCGTTTGGAGATGGGGCCTTTAAAGAGGTGACTGAGGTTAAGCGAGGTCATCAGGCTGGACCCTGGTCCCATCTGACTGGTGTCCTCAGGGGAGACGTCTGGACACAGGCAAGGGGTCGGTCGCCAGGCAAGGGTGAGGGCGGTTGCCCACAAGCCAAGTGGAGAGGCTTCAGGGGAGACCAGACCCGCGGCCTCCAGAACCGGGAGAGCCGCTGGATGAGCCACGGGACGTGGGCACGGTGGACGTGGCGCTTGGGAAGTCCCGTCGTCCGGCCAGGACTCCCGAGCCGGCTGGAGTGTGGCCTCTGGCATTGCCTGAGCCTCTGGTGCTGACCCTGGCTGGTTGAGGAGCCCGACGGGGGCACGGTCAACTGTGCAGAGACCCTCGCGCCCAGGTGTGTGGGGTGTGGACGGCAGGGAGTGGGGGAGGCAGAGGCCCGAGCCCAGGAAGCCTCCCCCCCGGCCGCTGAGATTGGTCAGGAGGTGTGGATGGTCCTGCCCGCGCTCCTGCTGGCCCCTGAGTGTCGGGTTTGTGGGTCTTCATTTTACTGTGAAATGTGACTGTGTTTGGTAAAATGTACACTTTATGCTGCTCTCAGAGTTATTTACTTCCAGGAAGAGGCAGCAAGGTCCTGCAGCAGGACTGTATTGAAGGGGTCTGATAGGAGGCCTGGGAAGGTCACGTCCTTCCGTCAGCCCGGTGGGCTTCCCTGGGGCCAGGTGAGCCCTAGGTGGGAGGGGTGCGGCGGGGGCACTCCGGGGGGCGTCGGCGCGAAATCTTTTCAGACCAGCGGGTGTGACAACCACTCCTCAGTAGGAGAGTCCTATGTCCCCTCACCCTGGGTGAGGAGTGCGCCGGTCTCAGGGGAATCCAAAATTCAGCAGAGATGAGTCCTTCCGACAGAAACCAGGCGTGAGGGCACCGCGCTCACAGGGGTGAGGAGTGACATGAGCTGCACTCGCAGGGGTGAGGGGTGATGGGCACTGCACTCAGAGGGGTGAAGGGCACCACACTCACAGGGGAGGAGTGACGGACACTGCACTCACAGGGGTGAGGCGTGACATGCGCTGCGCTTGCAGGGGTGAGGGATGAAGGGCGCTGCACTCGCAGGGGTGAGGCCTGACAGGCTCTCTGCTCACAGGGGCGAGGAGTGACGTGCACTGCATTCGCAGGAGTGAGGAGTGAAGGGTGCTGCACTCGCAGGGGTGAGGCGTGATGGGCTCTGTACTCACAAGGGTGAGTTGTGACAGGCACTGGGCTCGCAGGGATGAGGGGTGACGGGTGCTGTACTCACATGGGTGAGGAGTGACGGGTGCCGCACTCGCAGGGGTGAGGGGTGAAGGGCCCTGCTCCCAGGGGTGAGGGTGAAGGGTGCTGCACTTGTAGGGGTGAGGAATGACAGGCTCTGTGCTTGCAGGGGTGAGGGGCAAAGCGCTCCCTACTTGCAGGGGTGAGGGGTGAGGGGCTCTGTGCTTGCAGGGGTGAGGGGAGAAGGGGTCCCCACTTGCAGGGTGAGGAGTGACAGGCACCACACTCGCAGGGGTGAGGAGTGAAGGGTTGGGGTGACGGGTGCCCTGGAGTCCCTCCGGCTCCTGCCGTGGGACCCAGAACGCTGCCTCTCGGAGGCGCCGGGCCACGCGGGGCTCCCCGGGACCGGGGCTCCCGCCTGCAGGCACCGTGGGGGGTGCTGAGTGCTCGGTTCCTCTGTCCCTCCCAAAAGTGTACGAACTGTAACAGCTGGCACAGAATGTGGCTCATGAACCCCAAACCATCACTGGGCTGGACGTGAAAATGTGTGAAGTTCCCACAGTGCCCCGGGCACCCCTGCATGCCTCCCCCTGCGCCCTCTTGCTGCGTGGTCTCCAGAAGGTGGAGGGCGTACAGGTCCGGGTCGCCGTGAGGGAACACCGCGTGCTTCCTGTGGGATGACCGTGGGGTTACACAAGGCAGCGTGTGCGCCCTCCAGACTCCGCGTGCCTGCTGACGTTTCCTTCTCCACGCGTTTCAGTCTCGCCCAAGCGTCTACACTCTGCTGCACGCGGTCTGTCCTGGCACCTGCTCCCGCAGATTTCCCTCTGCCTTGGAAGGCTGATCCCAGCCTCACCTGCCTTAGGAGGAGTCGCAGTGTTTGCTGTCCCGCCCGGTGCGACTCAGCGCCTGAGCTACAGGACAGCGTTACCGCTGGGGACTCAGCTAGTGAAATCTCCCATTTTGCAGATGAGGAGCCTGAGGCCAGGGAAGGACAGGGACACCCAAGGTCACAGGGCTATAACACCTTGTGTGCACACGTGGGCTCGGCGGCCCTCTGTGCCTCGCCCCTGCACCAGGGCTGAGCCCAGGGGGACACTGCTCACTGGGTCAGCCTGAAATCTGCACAGCACGGGTTCCCCGGGGGTGTCGGGCTGGAGTCCCTGGGGAGACACATACCCCCACCTATGTCTGGGAGCTCGTGTCCTCAAGGGGCAATTCGCAGGGTGGAGTCTGATCCACACACAGAGGAAATTCAAGTCAGTAAACACGGCCCGAAACCTTCTCACTGGATGGAGCTCCTCCAGAGGCATCTCAGAGACTAGCCGGTGAAACACCCGCCTTGGGACAGTCAGGCAGCCGTCACAGAGAGGCCGGTGACACCCGCCGTGGGTGACACCTGCCTGGGGTGGTCTCTGGGTGGGGCTGGGGTGGGGCCCTGGGGGGTCCCTGGTGTGGTCCCTGGGTGGGGGACCTGGGGTGGGGGGCCAGCTTCACGGCCCTTCAGCTGTGCTGGGAGGGAGATGCCAGCATCCCAGCCTGAGTCAGCCGCCACTTTCCAAGGGCTGACCTGAAGGTGGCCGTATTTCAGTCGTTGGCATGTTTCTGTCTCCGTGAGAAGCGGCCCGCCCCTCTGCCCAGGGTTGGGGGCAGGGGTGGGGTGTCTTTGCCAGTTTCAGGGCACAGTGTGTGCATCGGCCCCAGGTCAGGGAGGAGGGTGGGACTGGGCCAGGCTGGGCCATGACCACTAGATGCTCGATGGAAGTTGAAAAAAGCCACTCACTGTTGCTTGAGCTCCTACTGTATCCCAGGCCACGTATACAGTGGCCAGCAGCACAGATGCCTGTCTTGGGGGAGCTGCGTGGTGAATGAAGGGCGGTTAAATAAAACCAGCTGTTAATAAAGAGACTAGACCAGGAAGGGTCTCCCAGGTGTGGCCTCTGCCATCGGAGGCCATGGGTCAGCTGTTCAGGGACGAGGAGAGGGGACCCGGCTTAGTGCGTGGGTCCTGAGTGCCCCCTGATGGCAGCAAACTCAGTTTGCAACCAAGGAGCGACCCCAGGACCCAGCACACCCAGCGGTCAGGCAGGCTCTCCTGATGGACACGCTCCGGGTACGAACCTGTGCCCAGGTTTAGAAGTTCATGTGCACAGAACGGGGACTCCCCAGTATCTCCGTCGTCATCAAGGGAAGTAACACTTAGAAGGCTCATGACAACGAAAATTTGTACCTGTTGGTGTTGAAATCATCGTGAGGTACAAGCTGAAACATTAATGGAAAATCAACACCAAAATTAAGTCCTTCAAACCCCAATGCATAGGGGCATCTCATTACACAGAAAACTGTGTATGAAAAGCATACAGAATCCTGGGGCGCGTGAGCTTAGAAATCGGGAGCATATTTGTAGATGAGAAATAGAAACCATGATTTCTTTAAAAATTACTAAAATTTAAAATATCAACATGGAGAGAGATTTTATCTAAGAAATTTTCAGACATTTAAGCTGTTTGTGGTTTTTGTATGAGTAAAGAATTCTTTTGACTAATTCTCAGTGCTCATATTTCCAGTAATATGCTTACACATTTTGCTAATGAAAGTCAAACTGCATTTATGAATATGAATTATTAACATTGATACATAGTAGCTAATTTTCAAGATACTGTGGGAAAACACCATAAAGTTGTATTAAATATTCATATAATCGTTGTGATAATTAATCCATAAAGCAATTATAATTAAAATGGAAGTATCTTGTCTTATAAATAACCAAATAAAATATAACTTTATTTTTTTTAACATTTTTATTTATTTTTGAGAGACAGAAAGAGACAGAGTGTGAGCAGGGGAGAGGCAGAGAGGGAGACACAGAATCCGAAGCAGTCAGCACAGAGCCCGACGCGAGGCTTGAACTCACGGACCTCAAGATCGTGACCTGAGCTGAAGTCAGACGCTCAACCGACTGAGCCCCCCAGGTGCCCCTAAGTACAACTTTAAAATGCAGAAGGCATCACTTGGGTATTCGAGCTACGAAGTCAAAGTCTCAGTCACCCCCACGGGCCAAGATACCAAGAGTAAAAGAACCGTCTCCTGCATGCAGAGGTTCCTGCTCGGGAACGACACAGGGAGTGGCTGTTTCTGCAGGGGGATGACTGTACTGGCAGCCAGTGCTGGACGTGGTCACACCCTGCACCCTGCTCTGTTTTGGAGCCTGGTCGTACTTGTCACCGTCCGAGTGAGGAAGCCAGGCGGTCAGGGTCGGCTCAGCACAGCATCCACAGGACTCGGCGCGAGCAGAGACGCTCTGAGGGCCGTTGCCGGCTGTTCAGACGGGCCCAGGCTTGAGGAAGCCCCGGGGGGCTCTGCCCTCGGCCTGGCAGGTCCTTCTCTGGAAAGTAGGAGGAGTTGACGGGGAGCGAAGGGCAGAGGGTAAACTGAGGGTGCGCGTGAGTCGGAGATGCCCCCCGCGTCGGTCCAGGCGGCCGCGCAAAGGCACCTGCCCACCTTCCAGAGCTGCATCTGGTGCAGCCTGCAGGGGGCGAGGACAGGGCACAGAAGACCGCGGACTGTGCTCTCTGCCCGCCTGCTCGTCCCCCGGATCCGCCGACACCGAGAGCACGGCCACCGGAGCACAGACAAGCTGGTTGTTTGTTGTGGCCTTTCCCCCTCCTCCTCTTTCCCGTTCAGAATTCCCAGGGATCTGGGATTAAAACGCTGGGATTGGGATTCTGGTGAAGGAGGAAAGCCGTTACGACATTGGCGCAGGGAACCGTGTTTTGCGGCTAAGTGAACATGTTGTCCTACTTTGCGGATGAGCTCAGCCTCACAGAGACCGATGGCCACGCGGGTGGTGTGGCCGCCTTAGTGCTTCCTGTCACCCAGCAGAACGGTGGGAGTGTGTCAGTGACAGGCAGAGTGTGGAAACAGAAGCAGCCGGTATCCGCGGGCAACAGAAGCCACTCCGGTCACTTTAAACAGAAGGGCCGTGCTTCCAAGGATGAGGTGGTTTCCCCGATGGCCGCGTCGGAGGCGGCGGCTGGAGCGGATGATCCTCGCGCCCCCGGCTCAGCCCCAGGATGTTCGGGGTGGTCCGGAGCTCGCGGCTGCCCACACGTCCCCCCGCAGCACCCGGAGGCACGTGCACAGTGCCGGCTCGGTAAGTGGGAGCGGGGCCAAGGGGCCAAGGGGCAGCTCGTGATGGTGAGTGAGGCCTGGCTTGTGCCCGGCATCGCTCAGTCCTCGTGGTTTTCAGAAGACGGTCGTGTGTTATGATCAATACAGACTCGGAAAACTTCAGACATGGTCCTCGGCGGAATCCGACCGGCTGGGCATTAACTAGCTCGTTTGGGCCATTTTCAGAACAAACTGATTTCTAGACATTCCACATTTGAACTTGGGTTTTTCATGTACCCTTTTCTCTTTTCCCCAGCGAATTAGTTCTCACCGTGGCCGCCCCCCAGGCTCCCAGCCGAGCTCTGTCCTTGAGCGCCTGTGAGCAAGGAGCTGTCGGTTCATCCGGGAAAGCAGATTGCCACGAACAGATAAAGCACTTAGCGGGGGGTGCTGACCCCAGGATGTTGAGCTGGCTTCCTTCTAACACAGAGAACCAAAAGAAGGTTCTAGCTAATTAGCACCAGTGACCACCGAGGCTCCTTCTGGAACTATGGGGGCTTCTCCACAATTAAGCAGCTGGAAACGGTCCCCGTCCGGCAGCCTGGACTTGTGTTTCTGTCGACCTCTACACGTGTGTGACTGTGAATCCGAGGTGAAGCAGAGACTGTGAAGAAATACCTGAAACGTTTAATCTGGTGAGTAAATAGATCATAGGAGACATGTGCTCAGGTTAAATTATATGTACCTTCTCTTTGATTGTGAGGGTACCGGGGCCCTTAGTCAGGCTTAGCTTGGGAGCCACTTTACACAAGAATACTTTGTGCTTGAAAAAAAAAATTCTACCTCTTAGAATGCAATTGGGAAAAATCAGTTTACGTGCCCACATAAAGAAGGACGTTTGTGAGCCATTTACCTGGTTATGGAGTGGTTTTCTTAAAAGCTGGTTTACAGCCATATTTGTAACTATATTTTCTTTGATGAAATGTTTTTCTGTAATGTCATTTGGGAGTGTCCGTGAAGGCTGGCCGTATTGATGAAAGACCCCGCACACAAACAAGGAAATCCGTGTGGTTGTAACTCTGGCACAGATGGAAAGAAATACCCTTCCTTCCTCCACTGCTGGAACTGAAATGCCTTTGTGAGAAGTCTCCAAGGTCCAAGGGTGACGTAGTTAACCTTTAACGGAAGCAGCATCTGGAACGGATGCTCTCGGTGTTCAGGTATGTTCCTGCAGACGAAGAGCGTCCCAGGTGGGACCTGACTGAGTTGAAGGAGGGCGTTTTAAGGATGAGGGAGGTTCTGTATGGGTGCATCGGGGGACGGATGAGGAAGCTGCTAAGGGCTTGAGGCCCAGGGATAAGGGCCAGCGATCCCACCCCACTGCCCCTCCCCTGGCCGCTTCCCGCCTGGGTCTGGCAGGCCTGGAATGATCCCCACATCAGTAACCACGGTATCAGGGCCCCTCTCCGTGCCTCCAGCCTGGCCCCATCCTTCTTCTCATTCTGCAGTTAGTACTGCCCCCTCCGGACACCTTCCTGACTTCCCGACTCCTTCTCCCCCGTCCCTGTGCCACCTGTAAGACGGGGCACCTGGCTGCCACAGTACTCACCAGCTCAGGCCGTGAGGATCTTCCGGGGTCAGGCACGTAGGTCCTGGGCACCTGAGGGTGAGAACCTGAGATTGCGTCGAGATCGGAGACACTCAGCCAAATGGTTAGTGGGTAACAGGCCTGTAACGCATGTGAGCAAAGTCAGGGATGTTTCTGGAAGGACAGAGAACAGTGCAGATGTGGGTCATCTACTCCAAATCGCCACAGTAAAGTCTCCTTGCCTCTAACAGTGTGTTTTTCAAGTTCTTTCACCAGAATCACTCGTACATTTTATTGACATGTCTGTTTGCTGAGCATTGAAACATGAAATAAAAAACGTTGGGGGCGCCTGGGTGGCTCAGTCGGTTAAGCGGCCGACTTCGGTTCGGGTCATGATCTCGCGGTCTGTGAGTTCGAGCCCCGAGTCGGGCTCTGTGCTGACAGCTCAGAGCCTGGAGCCTGTTTCAGATTCTGTGTCTCCCTCTCTCTCTGACCCTCCCCTGTTCATGCTCTGTCTCCCCCTGTCTCAAAAATAAATAAACGTTAAAAAAAAACTTAAAAAAAAAAAACATTGTAGGTGATTGGATAGAAACACAGGCTATTGACGTCCTTGTACGTTCGGGGTCGGCAGGGTCCCCAGACCCTGTCATGGGCAACTTCTCACAGCAAGTTTGGTGTCATAACACATCCTGCGGGCATCTGGCAAGGTCAGGTGTCTGGGTGGTCATCCAGCAAAGTCAGGTGTCTGGTGGGTGATACACCGAGTTGTTAGTATGGAAACAGGTCTAACTGGTGATGAGATTCATATGCATTTGTGGGGCCTGTTTTCACCTCAGCACCATAACTGCTCTGAGTTTTGTCAATCTCGTTTATTGGCACTTCTTCCATAGTGTCTTTTTCCTGTTTTGATGAGCAAGAGGTTGGTTGCTGTTAAAATGGAGTCAAAAGCATCTTTCCTAAGGTTTTCATTAAACTCGCAACATACGGTATGAAGTGTCTACAAGTTAAAATTACACAAAACCAGTTTCCTTCGGTGCTGATTTTACTTTGAGAAGAGGGCTCACCCCCATTTTACTTTCGGGGGGGTGACCCCTCGTGGGGTTGTGAGCGAGGTACCCCAGTAACCAGCTGTGAGGAGCATAGAGCGGTTAGCCCTCCGTCCACGCGGCCTCTCAAATCAAATGCTAGTCACGGTACATAAAATACCTTGGAGCCAAACTCTGCCTCTAAATAAAAACAGAAATTTCACAGGTGTGGCAAAATTTTGGCAACGTATGTTCTTGTAGGTTAGGAACCGATTGATTTTACTTGATTAAAATGGTGACGTCTCCAAAATGTATCTGGGGGCCCTGGTCCAGACCCCGCAGCGGGAGCCTGGACAGAGGCATCGCCGGCAGCACGTACACGCGTGACAGGGGGTCGGGTGTCCCCTTAGCCCTCGCTCCCTGTGGGGAAAACAAAATAGCAACACAAGTCTCCTGGGCCCCCGGGAGACTTGAGTGTGGTGAGGGCCGTGCCCACCCCGCAGTCAGCGCACATCAGGTGCTCAAGCAGTGAGGGGACGGCTCCCTCGTCCGGGCTCCCCTTCCCATGTTCGGCAGCCACCAGGGGCTCTCTGCCTCTGTGCCTCCGTCTTTATCACTCTGTCTCCATGTCTCTCTCTGTCTCTCCCCGTCTCTGCGTGTCTCTCCCCATCTCTGTCTCTGTTCCCTCCTACCATTGTCTCTCCCACAAGAAGGTGCCCAGCAGCCCGTCAGGTAATAAAGTCTCTGTCCCTGGCGTTGAACGTCTGAACCCTCTCCTCTGGATCAGAATCAAAAGTGCTGCCCTCTGGGACAGGCGGACAGAGCAGGCGGTAATACGGGGGGCGCAGCTGACCCCTGGACTCCTGCGTGGGTTGTAGGAACAGGGACAGCCCACACCCCACAAGCGTTCCACGGAAGAGGCCAGATTTTCTCTTTTTTTTCCAAGATAAGTAAAATGTACATATTTTTACGACAGTTCCATCGGGGAAGGGGAGACCTGGGTGTGGGGGGACCCGGGTGGAGGTGTGGGGGGACCCGGGTGCGGGCAGCCTCCCTGCCGTGGGCCTCCAGCCGGCACCTGGGCTCTGAGGACCTCAGAAACGGAGAGTCAGGTGCGGTTAGAACCAAACACCCACCGTCCTTTGGTTTCCCTGTGTTGTTTTTCCCGGCCGGTTCCAAAGCCCGAGCTCACACCGGGGGCTGCGGTCAGGCTCGTGTCAGGGCCAGAGCTCCCGCGGTCACTGCTGTCCCAGACCCGCCACACGGTCGTTCCTGAGCCTCGCGCCGCCCCGTCCTCCAACGTGCACCTGCGCTGTCCGCTTGCCCCACTCCAGGCCCTGGCAGGTGGACGGAAGGAGGGGCCCCGCTGTCCCCACGGCCGCCGAGAGACTCCAGTCCCGCCGCCTGGGCCCCACGGAGGACACTTAGAGGGAATCACGTATGTGTCCGTCAGGTGTCCCTTCAGGTGTGCCTCAGCCTGTGGACTTTGTGGCTCCATCGGGCGTTCACCTGAGTTTTCCTGGATGTTCGTCTTTTTCTTGACAAAGCCGGGATTGTGCAGTGATGCCTCTTCCAGCTTTTCTTTACTTCGATTCTTAAATTCCCTGAAATTCCCTGAAGGTCTGTGTTGCTCTGGGGCGGCGGGGGGGAGGGGTCACTAACGCTGGCCCTGATTCTCCTCCCACTGGCCCAGCTTCAATCAGAGCTTCTCTGATTTTATCAGTTTTATTCATGAGGCCGCTGAGTAAGAATTCGTTACAAATTAATGAAGCTTTGCTGAAGACAGTTAATCAAAACTTAGAAATCATCAACGAAGGTAAGAGAGCTGCCTGGCAGGGGTGTATGTGACCTGCATCGTCTCTGGGGTTCTGGCAGCGGCTGGGAGAGGAGAGCAGCAGCAGGGGTCTGACCCAAGGACACCTGCCAGAGAAGGTGTGACACCACCGTGACCGGCCAGGGAAGGAGCAGGTGCCCCTGCAGTTCCCGCCTGTGTGACCCAGAAGCACGAGGCTGTGGGCTGAGGTCCAGCGGAGGAGACCGGGGGCGGGAGAGGGTCTGCAGGGGCTGTGACTTTCTCTCGTGTGTGCACGTTAACGGCCGCTCGTGAAACCTTGCGATACGTCTCTTGGCCGAGCGAACACATCCTGTGCTTGTGTTGATCCTGTGACTGAACAGAGACCCGAGGACGTAAGCCCGGCACACATGGGCACGTGTGTAATGTAAGAGGATGATGTGAGGGTCTGGAATTAGTTGGGGGAGGATTTGAGTCTTGAATGCATTTTACATCACCCCATATAACCAGCTACGACTGTTAACCTGAGCTTACGAAAGGGTTTGCAATCACTGAACGTTATCACTCCTGATTAAAGCGATTAAACTGTGTAGCTGATGTGAGTCTTGGAATCACAGGGTCACATCATTGGGCCCCTTCTGTGGGATTTAATTAAAGAGGGGGTCCTCACAACTAGTAAGATTGGTGTATCTCCTGGATGGGAGAAACACGGACGTTCGGCAGTGGAAACCGCTAGCCGTGGGTGTGGCGCTGTGTCCCAGGCGGGCCAGCTCACAAGACCGTCCTGTCCTGGGAGACCTGCGGCGGGTTGGCGGGCAGGGGTGACGCTGTCACAGTGTGTGGGGGGGAGACGCCTGGGGGTCCATCCCCGGGCCGAGCAGAGCAGTCAGGCCGCCTGGAGAATCCGGGACACGTCAGCGCTGCCAGAAGGTACGACGTGAGGCCAGGGGCTCGGTGTCAGGGGGGCCCGGCCGCGGCTCCCCTGTCGTGGGGAAACCACTGACTTCTGTTGTGTTCTCAGCGAGAGTCGGCTTGAGTGCGCTTGCCCCAGCGCGAGACCCGGGACGCGGCTGTGGTCCGGGTTTACTGCAGATGAGCAAGCTCGTGAGGAAGTGTGAGCGTGAGGAAGTGTGAGCGGGGCCGACGCGGCCAAGTCCCTCCACCCCTGGGTGGCCGTGCGCTTACGAAGCCGAAGCCACACACACGGAGAAGCTAGAGGCTGACACTCAGGACTGGATGGAGGGGAGAACCAGGCCCCAGGACGAGCGAAGCAGCCGTCAGAGTGCCGTCTGGGCTCCAGCGGTGCGGACGGTGCGGGTCCCCGGCAGGAGCGTCTGTAAGAATGAAGTGCCCCCAGTAAGGACGCTGTGGATTCACAGAGAAGGGCTTTCGTTTGGTTACAGTTTCTCCAAAGAGGACCAGACTTGTGTGCATTTTTCATGAGATGTGAGCATCGCCCCGGGGCATTGCCAGAAATGAAGGAGTAGGTCTCTTGGAAGGATTCTTGCAGGTTCCAATTTGGGGAGAACTATACTTCGCACGTAAGATACCTGTATTCAGAAGGCTATTGTGATGAGGCACTTTCAGAAAACGTGTTCTTGGCGTTATTTTGAGAGTCAGAGTGTTATGGTCTGAACTGTGTCCCCTCACGATGTACACGCCAAGTCCTGACCCCAGGAAGCATTGGGGGCCTTTACAGAGACGATTCTGTTAGAACGGGGCTGCTGGGGTGGCCTCTTCTCCAGTAGGACCATGTCCTTATGAGGCCACACGCACACAGGGACGTGGTTTGTCACTTGTCAAGGTTGTTGACCAAACTCACCAGAGCAGACTCCTGACACTCCTTCTAAACCGAGGGAGCTGCTGGAGGCAGAAGCTTCTAGAAAGCAGAAGCATCCTGTGCAATGGGCACCTGCAGGTGTAAACACAGGTGCACCCCAGTATGTTCTACTTAGGCTTTCTAGAAAATTCCTTCTCTTTGTTGACCTATTAGCTTGCTCCTATGAGACAGAAATTATTTTAAATCATGAAATCTAATAAATGTTGACCCAGTGATAAAATAAAAGAGCAAGGATCACGGAAAATCGTAACTCCCACCATCTGACGAGTCCACGGCAGGGCTGAGAGATGGGGGTGGAGGGCGCGTCGCGGAGGGAAAGAACGGGCCAGTTCCACAAAGATTTGATGGTTATCTGCTGTGAAGATTGGAAGCTATGGGTCCGTTATAAAATGTATATACTTGACTCAGAAAAAAAGCAACAGCTTTATTGTGTAACACTTAGCTAGTAATTTAAATTGCTTAAATGCATTGCTCGTGCGTTAGTGATAAAGTTAGGCTAAATTACAATCTTCAATTTTTTGCTGATGTTTTCATTGCTTGATGATATATGGAAAATTACAGATCTACCAAAGTTTTAATTCATCTTTGTTTTTTCTTGTCAGCCTCTGGAGACAGGAAAGAACGGTAAAATGAAATTCAACCAGTACATTAAAAAGACAGACTTTCAGAAAGCTTACCACTAATTCAGTTGCAATTTTGTAGAAAAAAACAAACAATAAAAGATCACAAAGTCCATATTGATTCATAATAGGCTGTATGGTATTTTATATTCGTAAAGTCTTTTATCTATGATAAAGTACTTTTGAACATTAAAAAAAATAAAAACGGGGGCGCCTGGGTGGCTCAGTCAGTCGAGCGTCCAACTTCGGCTCAGGTCATGATCTCACGGTTCGTGGGTTCGAGCCCCGTGTCAGGCTCTGTACTAACAGCTCAGAGCCTGGAGCCTGCTTCCGATTCTGTGTCTCCCTCCCTCTCTGCCCCTAACCCACTCACATTCTGTCTCTGTCTCAAAAATAAATAAACATTAAAAAAAATATAAAGTACTTTTGAAGATAAACTTTTTGAAATTTTAGAATAGTTTTACATTTACAGAAAAATTTCAGACAGTCTAGTGAGTTCTGTGTATCCAACACCCAGATCCGACAGCATCTTACATAAATGTTGTGCATGCATGACAATTCATGAACCAGTATTGGTGATTATTATGGGCTAAAATCCATATTTTATTCGGATTTCTTTAGTTGTTACCTGAAGTCCTGTTTGGTTGAGAATAGCGCCTTGCTCCTGCTTGTGCGGTCTCCTGGGATGTTCTGGGTGTGACAGCCTCTCAGACCTCTTCCTTTTCCTCACCTTGACATTTCTTTTTTTTGTTTTTAAACGTTTATTTATTTTTTGAGACAGAGGGCATGAACGGGGGAGGGTCAGAGAGAGAGAGGGAGACACAGAATCCGAAGCAGGCTCCAGGCTCTGAGCTGTCAGCACAGAGCCCGACGCGGGGCTTGAACTCACGAACCGCGAGGTCATGACCTGAGCCGAAGTCGGACGCTTAACCGACTGAGCCACCCAGGCGCCCCTCACCTTGACATTTCTGAGAACTTGCGGGGAATTTGATATCATGTCCCCAGTTAGGACTTTTCTTGTCCGCATGGTTCCTTGAGGATGGCAGGTTTTGTGGGAGCCCCCGGAGGGAGGCGTCCCTTCTGCCATGTCATGGGTCTGTGCTGCCAGCCAGACTTGTGCTGCTGCTGTGACCTCGCTCACCTGGGTGACGTGCACCTGTCGGTCTCCCACTGTGACCAGCACCCCCAACAACCCCCCCCCCCCGTCCTGGTCACATGGAGTCATGCCGCACAGTATTATCATTTCATCAAAAAATTACCAGTCTTTCAAAGTCACAGGATCAGATGACTAAGAGAAAAAAAAGAAACTGTACAGATGGAGTTGTCAGATTCAGCAGATGAAACGGGGCATGGGCACTTAGCTCTGGCGCATTTCTTTTTTTTTTTTTTTAATTTTTTTAATGTTTTTATTTATTTTTGAAGGAGAGAGAGACAGAGCATGAGCAAGGGAGGAGCAGAGAAAGAGGGAGACATAGAATGTGAAGCAGGCTCCAGGCTCTAAGCTGTCAGCACAGAGCCCGACGCAGGGCTCGAACTCACGAACTGTGAGATCATGACCTGAGCCGAAGTTGGACGCTCAACCTTAAGACTGAGCCACCCAGGTGCCCCTACACTTCTTTCTTAGTAATTGAGAGAACAACTAGAAAAAAGTCCAGTGGGGATATGGAAAATTGAACAATGCTATCAACTAACACAACTCAATTTACTTTTAATTTTTTTAAATGTTTATCTATTTTTGAGAGAGACAGAGACAGAGTGTGAACAGGGGAGGGGCAGAGAGAGGGAGACACAGAAACAGGCTTCAGGCTCTGAGCTATCAGCCCAGAGCCCAACGCAGGGCTCGAACTCACAAGCCATGAGATCATGACCTGAGCCGAAGTCGGACGCTCAACCAACTGAGCCACCCAGGTGCCCCTAGCTCTGGCGCATTTCTAATTGTCTGTGCAAATATACGTTGAGATAACAGTGTATGCTGTTCATCTATAATAAATGATAAGTATATAGATTTTATATCTCTTTCTTTAGTTATAATTGCCCCGATAATTTGGTTTTCCTTCACATTTTCTTACTTGCAGAATCTGCTTGTAAAATTCCTACAGTTACTGTTTGTGTCCATTGCATTGGAACAGCTGCTACAGGGGTCACCGGCAGCATTTTTTGGTGTCTGTCCCCCGAATGTCACTTCTGAGAAGACATGCCGAGCCGGCAGCCGTAACGACTCTGAGAACAGCCTGCCAAGTCCATGTGGGAACGCAAGCCCGTCTTCCAGGGCTCTTTCTGTTTCCAGAATTATGTCCCCACTGTGACCGGTGACTTATAAAAACAATGTCCCCTGCAGACGAGGGAGCCGCCATCGAGCTAGGTCCCCTCCTTGTCCAACAGCGCACCTGTCGATTCCACGGAGGCCCGCCCAGGGAGCACCTGCTAACACCGTGTAAAGGAGCCGAAGTCGTCACGGGAGGAGATGCGCTCTGAAAGACCGTGTGGCCAGCGCCGTAGAAAGTACCCGCTTGAAGGCGGACGTGCTTTTCCCGCTCGCCGGTCACGGCACATTTCAGACGTCCTCGATCGCGTGGAGTGCCTTTCCACCGGCTCTTCTCCAACCAGGGGCTTTCGGCGGCGGGGCCTCGCGACACTGCTCTCTGTCCACCTTGCACAGTCCCGTTGCTAAAGCAGTAACAGGAAGTGTGAGCAAAGTGAGTCTGTTTCACTCACAAGGTTATTTAAAAAGCCAGCCAGAATTTCTGGAGCCGAGTCCTCACAATTACAGTTTCGTGGCCTCAAATGAGCTGAGGACGCTCACAGCGCAGGGAAGCTGAGGGACTCTGAGTCCCAGCCGGCTACCATACCACTCAGTGATTTGCCCGTCTCCCCAGCGGACGTGCTGAGAGAACCGGGTCCAGGCCGTTACTGGCGAGTCCACGGTGAGGCCCCCAGGTGCCGACCGAGCCGCGGGGCGGGAACCAGCCTCCGGGCTCTGCTTCCCTTTCGAGAAACTTGTTTGCACCTTCACGACAACACCTGCGACATTTCCGTCAAAAAACGATACATCTCTTCTCGTTAACTCCTAACTCATCAACGAGACTCTTTGGGAAAAATCTATTGTTTCTGAAGGCTCATCTGCCTTCTAAACAAGCCGTTTTCATGAGAAAAACATGGCACAAAGGAAAATGCTCTGCGTATCGTGACTTTGGAGGCAGAATACTGACAGGTGGCAATGGGTTCAGTCGTTTGAGCTGGAAGACGTGTGATGGCAGTTTGGAAGGGCGCTGAAATCCCCTGCAGCTGTTTTACCTCTTTGCTTGAATTCCTCATAATCAATTAGTTATTTGATCGCTTTCTCCGATGCTAGTGGAGGAAACCATGCTTCTCTTACGCTTAGCTGCTGATACGCGTGGTTTGTACGTAACTTTCCCCAATTTCCTTGGTGTTGAACAAACTGCTTACTGTAAAACTCTCCAAGACCTGTTCTTCCTTAACAAACGCCCTTTGTTCATGAAAGTCACTGTGGAATGTATATCTGTGTATTTGCATCTTGGGGGTTCAAATGCACACAGGTAAAAATACATACCACCGCCACCAGGAGGACTGAAGAGCCTCACTGTGACATCACAGGTCAGAAGGGCAGAGTGTCCTGCCAGGAAGGGGAAGCTGGTGGGACCTGGGGGCGTTCAGAGGACCGGTGATGGGTGTGTGGTCCCCGGAGTAGGGTGGACTCAGAAGGGCTACTGCTGATTGGCTGTGTCTGCAGCATGGGCTGTCCCTGATAGACTGGAATTTTATGAACATAGCTGGAATTTTCCTAAAATACGCAAGTCAAACCCACCAGAAAAGATAAATAGGTAAATGAAATGTCTGTTCTAGGGATACACAATTCCAAGGACACGAAGGGCCTTTCACCTCTGAAAAGTCAATCAGACACGATCACTGTATTGACATAATGACATATCATCATCTCAAAATGCAAAGCAGCCTTTGAGCACTCATGATGGAAGCTGTGAATGATGGGGGAATAAAGCAGAAGTTTCTTAATCAGGGAAAGAGGGTTTACACTATTACTTACAGAAAACTCTATATTATGGAGGGGGTGTCCACGCAAATCACCTAGTTGTGTCTTTCGTAGCAAACATTTCACTGGACACTGCATATAAAAGGGCATTTGAGATAAACATGGTCCAGGTGGGTGCTTACTGCATAGTGGGTCAACTTACAAAGGAATTTTTTTTATGTTTATTTATTTTTGAGAGAGAAAGAGACAGAGATTGTGAGTGGGGAGGGGCAGAGAGGGAGGGAGACACAGAATCAGCAGGCTCCAGGCTCTGAGCTGTCAGCACAGAGCCCGACGTGGGGCTCAAACCCACAACCACCAGATCATGACCTGAGCCGAAGTCGGACGCTCAACCGACTGAGCCACCCAGGCGCCCCTATAGTAACTTGATTTTAATAATGTGTGGTAAATAAAAGCTTGACGATCTGGTTTAGGAGCGAGTGATCTTTCCAGTGAAAAGCTAACTATTCTCCCTTTGTGGTGACGTCAGGAAAGGGATTTGGAGATTATGTTGCCGTAAGACCAGTGTTTTGCAACCTTGGGTGTGTGAGGCACAGGGAAATGGCTACACAGAGCAAAAGACTGTCTATAATCGATTTAACGAGACAAGAGAGATAAAAATGGAAATGAATCAAATAGCCCATCTGTTCACCAAGTAGCTTAGACAGGAAAACCGAGTGATTCCTGATTTTTACTTTTCCCCTAAATCTCAAATCCAGATTCAGCAATGACCTGGTGGCCCCTGCCGTCAGGCTGGCTCTCAGCTCTGTGGGCTCAGCTCTGGCTGGGAGGGGGGTTGGGGCACCACACGAGGCCCCGGCCCCTGCTCCAATCGCTTTTCTCCCCTCCAGTTCACTTCCACGTGGCCGAAAATTCAAATTCCCGAGAACCTATGTATGGTCCACAAACCTCCACTCCCTCCCTCCACGTTTTCCGGGTAACAGAGAGTGAGCACCTCTGTGCCCAGCTGCGGGCGAGTGGAGGCCTGTCCGCCCCTGAGCTGTGGTGACGCCCCTGGTCTGAAGCCCCCCACCCCCTCCACCTGGACCAGCGCCCACCCCCTCCCACACCGGTGCCCCTGCTTTCCGAGCACCTGGGGCAGACCGGGAATCTCCATGGTTTCTGGAGACCGAAAAGGAATCACACTGAATTTCTAGAAGGGAAAAATAAGTAACTGATATGAAAACCTCACTGGTGGGAAGTAAAGCAGACTGAGCAAGGGAAGGAAGAATTAGGAAAAATCACAGCATGTGAGTTCACATCATTCAAACGGAAAGAAAATGAAAAAAAAAAAAAAAAAGGAGCAAGGCCTAGATCCCTCGTGGAAGGAACAGTGTAAAAAACTCAAACGTATGGGTAAATTTGGAAGGAAACCGTATTTTAAAAAGGACAGAGATCTATTTGAAAAAAAATATATATATATTGGATCATTGGCAGAAAATGACCCAAATTTATCTGAAACAGCAATCCACAGAGCCAGAAAGCACAGCAAACTGCAGGATAATCACAAAGAAAGTGCCCCCTCCTCCCATGTGAGTGACAATGCTGACAACCAAAGATTAAAAAAGCAGCCAGAGGAAGAAACGGACCCTTCCGTACAGGGGACAGTGACATCACGGGGTCACAGAGTCCCGAAGAAAATGTCCCTGGAAAAAAAGACTGCCAAATTAAAAATATGTCTAGCAAAATTATCTTTTGAAGATGAAGCGTAAGTTAGGACATGGTATCACGAGTTAAAGCTGAACAAACTCGCCCCTGGCGGGTCCTGCGTCAGAAACGCTGAGGAAGGGCTACGGGCTGAACAGGGTTCTGGCAGAAGGAAACCAGAAGGGTGCACAGAAGTCACAACGAACACGGCAGACAGCAAATGTGGGAATAAGTGAAAACACTGATTTTCCTTTCTTCTCTTAAATTCTTCGAACCTTAATTGACTATTCAAAACAAAAATGACAACAAAATATGGTGTGTTTGTTTCATAACAAACTTGAAATTGAGGCCGGTGGCCAGCGGGGAAGGAGAGGATGTACGTGATGTGCAGCATCGTGAGGCCACCTCACAGAGAAGTGGGGGTCACACCAGGCTCGCCCGGAGACACGCAGGCGGTTGTTGTGATTCTCAGGGGAACTGGCCAGCAGACCAGCAGCCCACAGACATTACGGATGATCAACATTTTCTCACTTAAGTTGAAAGAAAGCAGGAAAAGAAATGGAAGGAATGAGAAGAGAGGACAGGTCGCAAAGGGCCCGGTGTTCAGGGCGAGTGGGCTAAATGTCCTAACTGTGTAGCAGGCGCAGTCAGACTGGGGGCCAGCGGTCACAGCTGCATGGGGACAAGTGCCAGCTGTCCGTCGAGACTCCAGGAATAGGAAACCCGGGGTGGCTGCCCGACGGTCAATCAGAAGCGAAGACCGCGCATCCCAGACGGGAGCCGCACATGCTGGTCACATAGCGTGTTCACCACGACCGCAACAGCCTCAGGGGCACATGATTTAATTTTTTAAAAATGTTTTTACTTATATTTGAGATGGAGACAGAGCATGAGCAAGGGAGAGGCAGAGAGAGAGAGGGAGACACAGAATCTGAAGCAGGCTCCAGGCTCCGAGCTGTCAGCACAGAGACCGACATGGGGCTCGAACCCACAAACCACGAGATCATGACCTGAGCTGGAGTCGGACGCTTAACCGACTGAGCCACCCAGGCACCCCTTAAAAGATTGTTGTTGTTTTTTTTTTTAATTTTTTAAACATTTATTTATTTTTGAGAGAGACAGAGACAGAATGCGAGTGGGTTGGGGCAGAGAGAGAGGGAGACACAGAATCCAAAGCAGGCTCCAGGCTCCGAGCTGTCAGCAGAGACCGACATGGGGCTCGAACCCACAAACCGCAAGATCATGACCTGAGCCGAAGTCGGACGCTTAACCGACTGAGCCACCCAGGCGCCCCAGGGGTACATGATTTAAATCACAGAGCTCCACAGTGTACAGAGTCAACGTTGCTGGGCCAAGGGAAGGAAGAGACAGCACTGTGGTAACCCTGGCGATTTTAACACACAGACCAAGCTTAATACAGGTTGAAGTAATCTGAACAGTCAGCTTGTTCTAGTTGACATTGTACAAACTGTGCCCCAAACTTTAGAGACAGATGCTTTCATGTCAAGGGGAACCTTCACTGGGCCAGGTCATTAGCTGAGTTGTTTTTTAAAAGTCTCAGTAAATTTCAGTGTTGAAATCATGCAGAGTGACCAAAACAGAACTAATAGACTAAAGACAAAAAGTCATCTATAAATTTCCAAGTGTTTGGAAATTGACAGGTTCCTAAGCAACCCATTGGTTAAAAGAAATCATAAGAGAAATTAGACAATTATGAGTCGTGATGAAACAGAAAATTACCAGATTCGAGGGGAGACAATTGGAACTGTATTTAGAGGAAACTGTCACTTCGAATGCCAGTTTTAGACAGGAATAGAAGTAGGAAGTCAGTGACCCAGTGATCTAGGAAGAAGATAAATAAAGTCAGTGCACACGTCGGAAAATAATCAAGATAGCAACAGTAGTAAGTGGAATGGGAAACTGAGGCACAGGGATGAGCCATCATGTGTGCTGGAAGGATCAGTAAATCAAGGAGCCTCGAGGTAAATTGATTAAGAAACCCGGATTGCCGAAGCCAGCCATCACGCAGGAGCATGCAGAGGTCCCGGAGACACTGAAGTTATAACACGGGGGCATGATAACAGCCATCTAGTGAGATAAGCTCGTTAAAGACCTTGTTTACCCGACTGAAAGACAACAGAGTAAAATCGGTGTAGCCTGAAAATTGAATCTGTAACAAAAGCCTTCCCACAAGGAGAACCCCACGTGTGGGCTGCAATGGAATGTCTGGTGCCGAGGCCTCGTGGGGGCACTTGGCCGGACACCTGCTTGACATCGTCAATCTGGGGAGGAGGTGGTCACCCCTGGTGGGGGCGGGGTTTTCATTATGACCAATTGAATCTTTATCACATGTGTGCTTTTGCCCTTTCGTCTTGATTCCATTGGGATAATTTTATTTTTAACCCTTCAGTTTGTCAAGGCAATGAATTACGTAATAGGTTGTTTGTTTCTTGCATATGTTCTGCATTTGTGGGATAAATGTTACTTATTCAAGATGGATTTATGTCTCTTTGTAGAGACTTGTATGTATGATTTGCCAATATTTTATTTAATATATATGTATATAATTATTCTTTTATTCCACCTTTTAAAAACAAACTTATTATGGTTTTTAACAAAAGCCTAATGAAACTCAGCAACATCTTACTTTGTTGTTAACCTTGTTAACCTCTGTACTCACTTAGGTGGTGGTGTCGGATTTCTTTCAAGTTGAAATGGTCTTTTGGAATTTTTTTTTAGATGTGGGTTTAAAGCTCATAATCCTCCGTTGTCTGTAAACAATATTTTGTTTTATCCTTACATTTTAATGTAACTTATTGTTATGGAAATGATAGATACATATGTGGAGGAGGCTATGTGGGAACGTAATGAACTCTAAGTCTTAGGTCACCTGGCTACCGTGTGTCAGCTCCTGGCACAGATGACCTTCCCCAGCTCCCTCTCTGCACGAATGAATTGTCCATTTCTTACCATCTGAGTATTTTGATTGTTCTTTTCACTGTAACCAATGAGACTGCAATGAAATCTTTGTACTCTTTCCTTATGCAATTGTGCTAACGTTGCTAAGGGGTATTTCTGTACACAGCTCTAAATATTTCCATGTTTCTCTGGAAGACTTGTAAATGTTTTCAGAACATGCCGACAACATGAAACTTGAAATTAATCAACAATAATGTCTCAATACCCCCATTCTTCACAATTCTATCATTGCTCTAACACATTTAAAATACATTTTAAGGCACTTTGTATATTTGAAATAGGATCCAAACAAATTCCACAAGTTATTATTGGCTAATATATCTCTTAAGACTCTACTAGTCTAAATATTCCTCCTTCATTTCTTTTTTTCTTTATAATTTATTTGTTCAAGAAACTGGGTCATTTGTTTTATAGATGTCCTATCAGCTGGCATTGATTGCATTCCTAACGTTTACATTTTAAGTATTTTCATCTGTTCCTGTAAATTGATGGGTTAATAAGATGCTGGACCAAATCCATGCTGCATGTTTTTGGCAAGACCACCGCCAAGAAATACATAGGTACTTGTACGTATCACTTGTACCTCTCTCCCCATGAACCAGGGTTGATAATCACTACCTAGGTCCAGTAATTCGTTATGGGTAGCAAGTTTGTGATATTTTGATATTACCATTGTTTTCTTACTAATTAGTGAAAACATTTCCATGAAGATAAACCTCCCTTTATCAACTATCTGGTTGCTCTGAAGCACACAATTTATATAAAAGGCAGTATAAGAGACTTACTCTTTCCCTTTCCTTCCATTTCCAAAGTTATGGTTTATTTCTCTAGTATTTCTCAAAAGTGATCACGGATTCCTTTGATTTTACTTGTTCAGAATCATTAATAATTCATGGAACGTTATATAATAGATGTGTTCCAGCCCCTTGATGTTATTATCACTCTTGATGCTAAAACTGTCCCATTCTTTCCCAGGGGAAGCCTATTTATGTTGTATCCTGAGTACTTTTCAAGAAACTTCTAATAAGTGAAAAAAAACTTACAGAAGGGTGTATGTGTTGTAAGTTTCTGTCTTACTGAGATTTTACAAATTGAGGAGGCTCTTGGGTCAACAATGAGATCCAGGGAGATTCACCTCCCTCCTTCCCTCTCCCGACAAATGCTGAGCCCAGCAGTGGTCGTCCAGCATGGAACAGCAGAGGACAGTGGGCACTACATCTGTGCTGTCCCCATCCATGCGACCTTCACACGTCCACGTGCCGTGTCCTCATCCACACGACCTTCACACGTCCATGTGCCGTGTCCTCATCCATGCGACCGTCGCACGTCTATGCGCCATTTCTGTTCTTCCGCTGGACCCATCCTGATCCATCGTGAGAATAAATGGCCATTTATCCATTTTACTCTTAAGGGGATGTTGTGTAGTTTCCTATTTCTGGTCATAACAGACAGTGCTGCTAGGAATCTTCTGGAACACATGCTCAGTACTTTTGAAATACAAGTGCTACTCTTTGTGGGCTTTCTTCTGGTGAAAGAAGATTCCCCAGGGTCCATCCTCCCCTTTCCTTCCCAGAAAGTGAATCAGCATTTCCTCGAGGAACAGAGACTCTTCCCGCAGGAAATCCTATCTAGAGACCACAACACTTTTGATTTTCATTTTTATTTTTTGACTAAAATTTAAAAACAATTCCACCCATCCAAATAATTTATAAGAATCAATAAATAGCAAAATAAATTGGTTTCCCTTTAGGCGTGCTTCCCTTGACTTCATGCTTTGAGTATGTGAATAACAAAAAATTATCAACAGGAGGGAGAGGAAGAGGGGCTGTGGTCCCGAGTGGGTCCCAGCTGGATTTCAAACTGCAGGGACGGCATCAGATGATAAAAACTCTATAAACTGTAGTAAAACACGAGGTTGTACTTCTAGTAAAAAAATATAGTCACCATCTCACAATTTATACCATGATAAATTCTTTTTAGATCAAAGATTTAAGTGTAAAAACGAAGCCCACATAAGCACCAGAAAAAAGCCTGGGAACATTGTCCTGTGATATTAGAATGGGAAATGGCTCTAGATGTGACTGAAAAGGGGAGAATTAAAAATTCATGATTTGATTAGTGTCCTAAGTGTCCCATGCCTCAAGGAAAATGGGCAAACCAGGAAATACACAATTCGATAATGAAAAGACTGATAATCCAGATGAAAAATGGCCAAAAAACATGATCAATTCTCTGAAAATTGAAACGCACACGCCCCGAAGAATGCTTGACTTCGTTATAAACATGAAAACAAGGCCTGAAATTATGAACTGGAATCTCTCCTCGTAGTTGGTGAATTACTGGTTAAACAGAATGCGGGGAACATGTTCTGTCCCCTCTCATCTTGGTGGAATCGTTAACTGGCTTAGCTTCAGGAAAGGGAACTGAGGAACCTACACTAACTGTGAAACGCTCATCGTCTCTGGGCCTGAAGAGTCAGCCGCGAGCCGCCCTGGCCAAGAGAGAGGAAACCAGCGGCTAGCTGCGGAGCCCCGCCCCCTCAGACACACTCTCAAGTTCAGACATGATCCTGTTTCAGTCAACTTCCCCACGGTTCCAGAAACATAAACGAGTGTTGACTCACCATTAAATTAAGTATTTACATAGCAGACCCACGATTTTCATGGATATTTTGTTTTCAGTCTGAGTCCATTAAATAGTCAATCAAACGGATTCACTTCAAAGGCGAATGATTGGGTAACTTGTACCCCACGAAGCCCAGGTGCTGACGTCCACGTCGGAGGGTCTCTGGGTGGCAGTATTTACAGAGCCCGGGCTCACCTGCAGGGAAGGCACGTCTGCCTCTCGAGGCTGGACGGTGATCCCACCAGCTGGCCCGGAGTCCACGGGGCTTCAGCCGACTGAGTGTCCCGGGCGAGAGTCACGCTTGCTGGTGAGTCAGACCCGGGCTTGTCGCCTGCACTCAGGAACGATGCCGAACGGGGGCAGGTGTTCTGTGCGGAGAACCCTCCCGGGGACCGACACTGTGTATTCAGTGCTCATCACTCACCCGTCATTTACACAAACAGGCGTGTTTGGGTGTCTCTGGTGTAAAACACGGAGAAACGGCCCTTCACGAATCCGGGAGGAGAGACAAGCAGGAGAGACGAAGGGGAGGGTCGAGGAGGAGGCTCGAGCACTTGGAAGGGAAGTTGTGCCCATGTCCTGGTGGTGCCTTGGGGGAAGCCTCGCCAGCTCTGTGGGGCCGGTCGTGTGGGTCGAGGGGCTGGCAGGGCCGGCGAGGGGCTGAGACAGGTGCGGCCGGAGGGGCAGCTGCGGGCGGCTCTGGGCCAGAAGCAGCCGGCCACACCAGAGGACTTCGCTCTGAGCAAATGACAGCAGAAGGCTTTAGGTTTGAGGGGGAGACGTGCTCAGACCCACTAAACGGACCCAATCTCAAGTTATAAGTTTGCAGGCGAGGCTTTTCTTTGAACACAGAAATATTCTCCAGAGATAACTGCGAAGGCCGTTGGGTTCCCAGGCCCCACCTCGGAGAGGATTGTCCAGATCGCAGCGGCCAATCCTGCATCTCTGTTTCCCTCCCTCTGCACACACTCACCCATGATGCATGTGTCTCAGGTACTAGTGGAAAATACCAGATAAAAACACATCCTTCAGCTCAGAATGTAGGGAAAGCAACAAAACCCAATAAAACTAACAGGTTATACGGAAAGTATGTGTGTTACGTACGTAGGGTAATCTGCGTCAGTCCAGAGCTATGGACGATAATTACAAAAGGAAGGATGTGTTACCAGAGCAGACCTCCGGGGCCCCCACATCACCTGGCAGCTCGTGGCTTGGATTTCCCCACCAGACACGCAAGGCCTCACATCTCCAGGCCACCGTCCCCTCACCTATCAGTCACCGGCCACCATGCATCTACCTGACAGACACACGCTTCCTTCCAGAATGTGGGCTCCAGAAGGCAGGGTGCTTTTTTCCTTTTGTTTTTCTGGGCACGAGGGATGCCAGAAAGGCTCCTGGTAGAGTCTCAGGAAATAACTGTGCGAAGATGGCATAGATAATCATCGTGTCTGCCCGGGTTTGAACAGATAACGCACCACAGAGAGAGGCGAAGTGCCCTTGATACACCAAGAGATTGCTGGGTCTTTCCACGGAAAGTCCGTTTCTCTCCGCTCATCCTCACCCGCTGGGAGAGAAGGGATTTCCACCCGGGGCGACAGGATGACTGACCACAGGTCCCTGACCCTGGACGTGTCGGGTCCACTGGACAGGTCGTGTTTACTCTCAGCCCGGCAGGTGCCACAGGGCCCCGGGTGGTGGGGAGCAGAGCAGGGCTGGGGGAGGCGGGCTGTGTGGCAACAGGGGGCTGGGGGCTCTGGTCGTGCAGGAGGACGTGGTTGGCTGGTCTGAATAATTCAGGGGCTGGCAGGGAGCTGAGGCTGGGACTTGGGGAAGCAGGCACTGTGCCTGGACCTGTGACGGGGAGGCTGCTGTCCAGGGACCCTTCTTAGTGGGGGATGAGTGGGACACCTCCTCCTGATCTCCCCACGCACCAGGCTCATGTGGCAGCAGCACTTAATTTCAGGTCATGCCCCCGAAGCAGGAGTAGCGTATTCCTGCCGCAGGTTGTGACTCCGTAGCCTTTCTCCTGAGGCTTGCTCCCGGACACGCCCACCTGGTGTTTTCGGAGCCCTTCCGTCCCGGCTGGAGCACCAGAGCTTTGTGGGCAGGAGGCTGCCATCGCAGATGGACAAGGCTGCTGAGAGAAGGTCTCCTGGAGGCCACGACCTCTTGCTGTCTGGTGGGGACATGAAGGGACGTCTGCCTGTAGGCCGGGGAAGAGGGCTAGCAGGTGCAAAGGCCCCGAGGTGGAAATGCGCCCCAGTGCTTGGGGGATAGAAGGAGGCAGCCAGGGTGACGCGGGAGTGAGGAGTAGAGGCTGTCGGCCATGGAAGGGGAGGAGGGGAGGAAAGGCAGGCTGAAAACCTGTTTTCCTTACTTTACTCACCCTGAAAACACTTTCCCCCTATTTTTTTCCCTTTGAAAAGTCCTTTTTTCTTCAAAGCCAAGCCAAAACATCCAATCACTGAAAAAAAACCCTTGCAATCAGAGGCGAACATTCATATAACAAAAATAAAATGTTCACAGCATCTAAATGCTCATGTCCCCTGTCTCCTGGCTGTGTCATCCACCCGGGGGGTGGGGGGCTAAGGGCACAGCTTCCTTCCCCAATGATCCGGAGGCCTCTGCCTGCTGGATGACTTCGGTGATGCCATCGGTGTGATGACGAAGCAGGAGTCCTGACGGCTGTCTCTGCCCCACATGCAAGGCCCCTGTCCCTGGTCCCGTGGGGGGGGGCCCTCCCCCCTGGTCCCTTGTGGGGGGGTGGGGCCTGCCACCTGGTCCCAGGCGGGGTGGGGAAGTGGGGCCTTCCGCCTGGTCCCGGGGGTGGGGGTGGGGGTGGGGGGAGGTGGGGTGGGGCCTCCTGCCTGGTCCCGGTGGGGGGCCTCCCGCCTGGTCCTGGGGTGGGCGGTGGGGCCTCCTGCCTGGTCGGGGGGGCTGGGGTGGGGGCCTCCCGCCTGGTCCCGTGGGGGGGGCCTCCGGCCTGGTTCCGTGTGGGGGGGTGCAGGATGCTCATGGTCTCAGCCTCTGCACCCAAATGCCCGTGGCCCCACAACACATCTGTGGGAGGCTGAGGACCTGGGGTGGGGACCCATTCAAATATTGGCTTCTGCGATGAGGCAGGTTAGAAGCTGACTGATTGTCAGAGTGCTGTAATAATCAAAAAGCAATTATGAAGAAGCCAATACAGTTTGTATCCTTGGATAAACGTTCAAAATATTCCGATAGAAATGTGTCACTCAGACCCTGAGGTCCTGAAATCAGGCCCCGCGGGGTTACTCAGCCCTGATCGTCACAGGGACTCAGCCCAGTGACTGTAAATTTTAATTACTGCTTCGTAGCAACCTGAATAATCAGCCACAGTATAATCGGAGATTTTACATCATGGACTTACAGTTACTAACCTCTGGTAGGACTTTGGAGTTGACTCTAATTTAGAAAAAAATGTACCGAACGTTGAGAAGCAGAGTGCTCTTTGATCCTGGACACGTGGCTGTGGGCAGGGCCGGGGGGGCTGTAAGGTCTGCGGCTGACACACCTCCCTCCCACAGGCGCCTGCGACCGGCCAGCCTCACCCGCTGGCCGACGTGTCCTTGCTGGGGCGGTGGCCACCAGCACCCCCACCGTGGGCCTCACTCTACCCACCAAGGCCACCAAGGCCACGAAGGTCACGTGTTTGGTGTCCTGTGACCCCTGCTGGAGCACTGATGTCTCCTCTCTGGCATCGTGTGTGTGTCGGGGGGGGGGGGGGGGCTGGAGCCACGCCTGGGGCCCTGCCACAGGCCGCACCCCCACTACCATGCTCTTGCCAGGGACCCGCTGTCCGTGGGCCTTTTCCCCGCCTCCACTGGCTCTGCGAGCCTCAATGAGCCATGTTGTACTTGGTAATTAAAGTAATTACTTTATGTAATTACAGCTGCAAGCTGACAGGTGCGGGCGCAACATCGTTCGGCCGGCCTCTGGGAGCCCCCGCCACCCCGGGCCACACGTGGCACATCCCCAGCTCTGGTCCAGCGACACTCGAGTGAGGGCAGGGCCGTCCGGTCCCCGCTGCAGCACACGCCCACATCTCCGCTGCCACAGCCCTCACGAGACCAGATGGTGACAGGAGGAGCCAGCGGAACCCTAAACGTGGCAGCAGGACAGGGTTCCAGAAGCAGAAACGCCTTTCATTAGGAACACATTTGCGCCCGCTTTTGTGCTGGGAAAAGCACCAGAACGCTCCACACTACATGTAAACTATGATCGTATCTGGCTGTCATTCGTTGTTTTTTTATTTACTTTGTACCTTTTTTCTATAAGGGAGCGGTATTTTATCTATAAATTGATTCAGTTTAGTATATTAAAGTGTGTTTTTTAAGTTCCACCCCCAACACCATTTTACAAGGGAGTTTTGAGACCCTTGGGCCGTGGACACCCGCTCACAGGGGCCGACAGTAAACGCCCAGGTTTCCTGCTAGCTGCTTGTTAAACGCAGATATTTAAGAAATTAAATTATAGAACTTACACTGAAAGCAAAGATAGTAAATATTCTCTCCCAAATCCTCCCTTCCTCATTCGTCACTACACCTTCCTAGTACCCACATTCCGAGGTTGTCCGCAGCGGGCACCTGTGCGGGGACCAGCATTCGGCGAGCTGGCCACACATCTCCTCCTGCTGAGACATCGGCGTCTACACCAGCAGACCCGGGGGGTGGAAATCAGCTCCTGCTGTAACTCAGGGCCTGACTAATTGCCTTGTTGACGGTCCTGGCCCCCTGAAGTTGTGGGGGAAAGTCTCAATAATGCACATCAGTCTTACATGTGAGTCATATCTTTAGCTGTGATTTTGAAATATCATGAAAAATTGAGGAAATAACGTCCACTTTTTGAAATCTCTCCTCCGATCGGCAAAGACCAGTGGGTAATGTCCCAGTACATCTGGTGCCAGAGTTAAAAGAGGCTTCAGTTTCGTGAATGTGGTTTGTATGAGAATGAGAAATGGTTTTTCGGTAGGTCACACGTCAGATTTAAATATGATTTATCAGGGATGCCTGGGGGGCTCGGTCAGTTGGGCGTCTGACGTCGGCTCAGGTCGTGATCTCACGGTTCCTGAGTTTGAGCCCCGCGTCGGGCTCTGTGCTGATGGCTCAGAGCCTGGAGCTGCTTTGGATTCCGTGTCTCCCTCTCTCTCTGCCCCTCCCCCACTCATGCTCTGTCTTTCAAGAGTAAATAAACAAAAAAAATTAAATATAGTTTATTGGGCAAAGAATTAGCGGATTGAGTTCAATCTCATTTGTCAAATCATGGTTAATCTAAACCCTAGGCAGGTGAGGACAAGAGGGCTCAACAAAAAGCAAGCAACGCTTTCTGTGGGGCCCAATGAGCCCTCAGCACCTGCAGCAGTTGCTTACAGCTGACAATTCCTCATTTGTCACTTGTGTGTGACATACATGTCACATTATGCACACACACACACACACACACACACACAAAGTGGTCTCTGAACAAAACCGCAACTATCTTTTGAACATCTGACAGCAATCCTCGGCCCGGCTCTGCCCAGACTCTGCAGGTGGCGGCCGAAGTGACACGTGGGGTCACATGGGGTGTGGGGGCCACGGGGCACTGGCCTGGCGAGGGCAGGATCCCGGATCTCAGGCTGGGAATAGACCACATGTCTCCAGTTAAACCAGAGCTAACGTTGCAAGACCTGTGCCCCTGAATCTGGGGAGCTGTGATCTCTGTTGGTGCTTTTATCTTGCTCCTCAAAGGCAGGAATAGGGGACGAGGGCTTTGTCACTCCTACCCCTGCTGTGCTCTACCTGCTGTCACAAGGCCTCCACAACCCTCATTTCAGGAACTAACTCGCCTTTTAAAACTCAGACCAATCCGTTTCTGAGGTGCAGGATAGTCCTAGTCTCATCCCTCAACGGCCCTGCCACTGACGCGTTTACATCATGGGTTCTGGATCCTGGCTTTAGTTTTTTGTTTCGTTTTTTTCCTTTGTCACTCAGACTCTGTGTGGTGTGGTTTCTTCCCCGAAAGCCCAGACTCCCCACCGCGGCTTCACCTGCCCGTCCCCATGGTGGTGACTCTCTTGCACTTTCTCAGCCCGGCCCGTGTCCCCAAGAGCGGGGGGGGCCGTGGTCCTGGGGGACAATGGGCTACCTGAGCCTCGACTCCTCCCCTCAGAAAGACAACGCTGACAAAACCACCTGTTCTGCCCTCATTCACTTTGTGGGTGAGAGAAGATGTGTGTCTGGTAAACAGCAGGTTCACGTGAGCCTGTGGCCAATGCCCGTGGCCCACAAAGCGCTGACCCGCGCCTGCTGTCTCCCTCCAGTTCTCATCGAGGCTTCCGTGTGCCTCTCCGCCCCTCCCCCAGGCAGACCGGCCCCCCGAGGTCTGACCCCTCCCCCTGCTCTGGGACCTGACCCCCCGTGGTCCCTCCCCAGGCCTGACACCCTGCGGTACACCCACGGGACGCCGCAGGCGGCTGCCGTCTCCACCGCGCGCCCAGGCGTCTGTCTGTCCACGTCCGAGCAGCACCGGGGTTAACGCACCTCCGTGCTCAGTGTGTGCCGGGCACCCCACCAAGGCTGCGCGAGGTCGTTTCCCTCACTTTTTATAGCAACTTGCTCCTGACGTGCTTTTCGTCGGCTCGTGGCCCTGCCGACGGGCTATGAAATTGTAGTAACTTGGCCGAGTCACGCGCGGAAGGAGAGCCGGCCTGGGGACTCGGTCAGCTGGGTGGTGAGGACCCACGACCTCACTCTCTACGCTGAAGTGCTTCCTGTCGTGGTTCTTACTGCCGTGGGCCGATTAGTGGCAGCGACGGGCCCATGTAAGGAAACGGGTAGACGTGGCGCTTGGACACAGGTCACCACTTGGGATCTTACCCGTCTGTGAGCGAATCCTCCTGCCTTGCCCCCTCGTGCAACGAGAGGTAACAAGCGCTGCCTTAAGTTCTTCCCTGGAAAACAGCGAGAAACCAAATAGAATGACGCGTGTGAAGCTCCCGCAGGTTACGGTTTGTGAGGCGGACGCAAGCGGCCCATCCTGTCGCGGGAGTGTCGCTGGGAACCAGAGCCCGTGCGGCCGCTGCTCAGGGGACTGGAGGACGAGGCCCGAGGTGTGGAGGCCGCAGTTTCCTACTCCACCTTCTCCTTTGGCATGTCAGAGGCAGAAGGAGTTACGCGCCCGCTGATGTTTTCCTTCTCAAAATCCCTGTCTTCAGGTTGAACACATTATTTGTATTTGCTCATTGGTTTTGAGATGCCTGGTTTTAGCCATCGGACGTGGACAGACAGAATAAGGTGCATTTTGTTAGCCATGGCCGTGCCGAGTGAAGGCTCTTTCCTAAGGCTATGCTGGCATTTGGGGAGCCTGCTAAAAGTCATTCTGGAACGGCTAAGGGCTGCAACCTCACTGCTGATTTCATTCCCTTAATTATTTTAAGAACATGGCTTTTTAAATCTTTTTGTTTATTTTTGAGACAGAGAGAGACAGAGCATGAGCAGGGGAGGGGCAGAGAGAGAGGGGGACACAGAATCCGAAGCAGGCTCCAGGCTCTGAGCTGTCAGTACAGAGCCGATGAGGGGCTCGAACCCACAAACCATGAGATCATGACCTGAGCCAAAGTTGGATGCTTAACCGACTGAGCACCCAGGTGCCCGTCACCTTCTTTTTAAATTTTTTTTTTAATATTTGTTTATTTTGGGGAGAGACAGAAAGAGAGCACAAGCAGGGGAGGGGGAGACAGAGAGGGAGACAGAATCTGAAACAGGCTCCAGGCTCTGAGCTGTCAGCACAGAGCCCGACACGGGGCTCGAACTCACGGACCGTGAGATCACGACCTGAGCGGAAGTCGGAGGCTTAACCGACTGAGCCACCCAGGCGCCCCAGAACATGGCTTTAAGATGCCTTTGTACACACTCATCTACCGTCTGGGAACAGAGAGCCACTCTGGTAACTCTTGGATGACCCCCTAGGCACACCTGCTCAGTTGCAAAAAATCAGTCTTCATCAGGAGGCGGATACAGACCGACCTGGTTCAACGCAGAAGTGACAATTTTCGGACAAATGACCACAAATGAATATGATTTCAGATAGTGGGTTTTTTTTTCTAAGTCACTTATGTAAAAGATCGTATCGACATGACAGAGTGAGCTGGATATTAAGAACGGCAGATGCGCCTTAAGACTTAATTCTTCTCATGCCTCTGGCGCCGTGTAGACAGTTCCTGAGGCACCAGGCTGGACAGCTGGTGGCAGTGGAAAACCACACTGGATGTTTGGTCAGAGGCGGTGACCAGCCCCTTGCGAGGAGAGTCACTGCCCGGTGTCCTCCTTCCAGGTTCCCTCCTCCCAATTCTGTAACGTTCCCGCGTCTTTTCGTGGCTTGTGGTTCTTTGTTTCAGTGCAGAACGAGACCCCGTTGTCTGCACGGACCCGGGTCATCCATCACCACCTGCTGAAGGGCGTCCTGGTCGTTAACAAGTTTTGTCGATGATGGAAGAGGTGCTGTGAACGTCTGTGTGCAGGTTTCTGGGGGGACGTGGTTTTAAACTCTGGGAAAATACGAAGATTTACTAAATCATATTTTCCAAGCAGGAACCCGTGCAAATTCTGTGTAGGAAGAACGCTGAGAAATTAGTCCCATCAAAAAGCAAGGCCTGCTGAAGGATTGCATTATCCTCGTGACGATTTACCGTCGCTTTGCAATCCCCCGTCAGTTGTAACCCACTAAGTCCTAGAGGGTGATTTGGAAACGACCACTCGGATCTGAGGTGTGACAGGAGCCGTGGCGCTCAATCACCCTGATGGGGTCAGCACACCGGCAGGCGAACCTGAAGGATGACGTGGGAGACGGGGACACGGGAAGAGAACATAAATCACACTGGTGACCGCAGCAATTCTCTGGGAAGCTCACGCCGTCCCAGAATCCACCCCCCGAGCACTGCTTTCTTCCCCTCTCGAGAACATGCCCCTCCAATTATGCCTTGTTTCTGAAATCACCACTCACTCCCTTCCCGTGACCCACCCCCCACTGCCCGTGACACCAGACCACGTTTTGCTCGATGGTGACGCATTCCGAGGCACCTTTCCCGGTTAGCTTGTGCTCTCTGGGCGCCACTAACCCAGAACACTCGGGTCTCTGCTTCGCTTTCGAGCTCTAACTTTCTTCCCCTTCTTCCTTGCCCCGCATTGAACTTTGACACGTTAAAAAGTTGTTCTCTTAAAGGTCAAGGACACAGGAAAGACACTGCTGGTGCCCCTGTCCCCAAGGCTCTGAGGGCAGCTGGCCCTCCAGGCACAACATGACACGGTGTGGCCTCCCGGGTGCCTGCAGGAGCTCCCCCTCCCTCCCGCTCTGCACTCCACCACAGATCCCATTCTAGAAAGGTGCTCGTGTGCTGGAGGATGAAGACAGGCACCCACCTGTTCGGACACAGCCGACCCTGCACGATGGGGAAGGTGGCAGGCGAGTGGACACGAGGTGGCCAGGGCTCGTGGCTGAGTCCACGATGCTGGAGCCTGACAGCACCTCCGTTCGGCTGGTGGGATGAAAACATGGCCGTGTGGCCCACCCTCACTAGTGTACCGAACCGGGAGGGGTCCCAGTGCGAAGGGCCGAGAAAGGCGGGGTCAGTGCTGATGTCCTTGCCTCTCAGTCCAGTGGGTGGGCGATTCAGATGTTATGTTATCGGCACCTGCAGGACCACTGCCCGTCTGGGGATGCAGGGTCGCCTTGTGGCCCGAGAGCCCTGGCGTAAGAGCCGTTGTCTCTGTAGGGGACAACGTCGTCCCTGAGTGCAGGGGCCTCTGACCGGGCTCTGCAGCCTCGCACCCACACTGCCCTGCACATCCCCTCCCAGATTCGTCACCATGGAGATAGGGGGCGTGCCTGACTCCCGTGACTCTGGAACATTCCCTACTCGGCTCCCTTCTCAGTCTTCTGTTCTTGTAACATCACTACTGTTAATCAGAACTGAGTCTCATTGTGAGTGCGGCCGAACGTGGCAATCCGGGCACCACCAGAAGTGACCCACAGGGTCGGGAAGTTGTTCATCTGAAATCAGAGGGGCCGTGTGGCCAAACTTGTCCAGTCAAGTTCTTCAGTGGAGAGAATTTATATTGAAGGCATATAATCCATTTGGACACTTGGTTGCAAGTTAAAAAAAACAACAGCTCAAGTTGAATTAAGGAAAAAGGCAGTTTTTGCACATCTCTCATTGGAGGTTTGTCTCAGACTTAGTCAACCCTCAGGCAAAAATGGTATTCCCAGGACATGGTCTCTTTCCATGGTTTTAAAAGTCTGTTCTCTTCCGAGGCGACTTCGCGTTCAAGCCCGTCTGTGCTAAGATCACTTCCAACAGATCCCCGTCCAATCCTTAATGCCAGCGAAGGACACAGACACCCCGCTCACGCTCAGAGCCCGAGCCCGTACCTGGGCCACGTCAGAGGGTCACGTCACCACGGTCAAACTGTCCACGGTCCCGGTGTCTGCGCCCGGGTCTGGTCTCCCGAGCAGCCGGGATGCAGCTGGTTCTGTGACACCAGGTATGTGTGGTGGTGGCACCGGGGGATCGGGGTCTCAGCTCGGAGACGTTTCAGGAGGCTTGGGAGGTTTCGGACAGTAAACAGACCGACAAAACAAAGCCAGCAAACGCAAGTGTACCCACTGCACGCGATCGTTTTACAACGTGGCAGAAATTCCCTCCACTGATTGCAAACGGTGATAGTCTTTAAAATTCAGCCTTCTTGAATCATATTCCTTGTCTTCTAGGATGTTACGATTTCCTCCGGTACAAAGGGATGGAATCCCAGAATTTGAATCAGAAACGGCAAAACTGCCATAAGTTTGCTTTCCTGCAGCAACAAATTAACTTTAAATGGTCTTATCTAATCAGGGCACAGATTACTCATTTTTATCAGGTTTATTGGTTAAGTTTGGTCAAGTAACTCATTTGGTGACTTATTTTTAATTGTACTTATTTTAAAATAATTACAGTTCCTGGTTTGTATGAGAACAAAGCAGAATCAGCCACTCTACTCCCCATGTTTACCTTATACAATTATTTGGGTAAAGCCTTTTGCTATTTTCCAACAATAGGAGAATCACTAAATTATAATAAGTTTATTTGATGGAACATCTTATTTGAGATCGTCGGTCACAGGAGAAAGTATTTAAGCTATAATGCTTTGTGGAAAGTATATAAAACAGAAGCCACAGTACTATGACCCTAAACACACACGCTTGTGCACACATCCACACATGTGCATGTGCACATAAGGACAAAGCTTAATTGTTGTTCTATCTAGATGGTGCTATTGAAGGTGATCGATGTCTTATATTTTCCTACATTTTCTAAATATTGTATAATACAATAAGCACGTGTGACTTTTTATCAGAAAAAAATAAACGTCGGGGCTCCTGGGTGGTGTCTGACTCTTGATGTGGGCTCCCGGGGATGTGGGATCGAGCCCCACGTCAGGCTCTGCGCTGACAGTATGGAGCCTGCTTGAGATTCTCTCTCTCTTTCTCTCTCTCTCTGTCCCTCTCCCACGCTCTGTCTCTAAAATGAAAGAATTAAAACATTTTTTAAAACAGAAAAAATATACGTGAAGAATATGTTTTGCTTTAAATGTCTTCCAATACACAGCCGTGTCCTGACGAACGGGGGCTCCGTCCCCCCCAGCCCGTGCCTCTCAGATGCCTGTCCCCTTGTAACCCCGCCTCGCACCCCTCTGAAGCCGAATCCGCTCATCCCACTCCCACGTGGGCCGCTCACACTGCGTCCTGCACCTGGGGACTCAGAGCCTCCTCCTCCCTTAAATGGGCCCTCGGCCACCCACCGTGTACATACTTGCCCCCGGCTTCTCCCGGAGTCACAGGGGCCGTGAGGTCCCTTCAGATTTGGGCCAGACCACTCGCCTTCTGTCACACACCGTTTTGTAGTTTCCGATGGGATCTTAATGCTCATTGGCGAGTCTGCAGGATCGCGTGTGACGAGCCAACGTTTGCTTGCAGGACGTGGACGGGTGAGGAAGGAAGGGCCCAGGGCCTCGGGGGTGGGACGATCACCCGAAAACAGCAGGTGTCGGGTGCAGTGGGTCACACGGCTACATCGTGCTGAGGGTATTTGCTGACACTGGAGCTGGGAGTCGGTTAGTAATAAAACCAGCACATAATTAACTTAAATCTTGGAGTCAGGTGGGTTTTCCTATGTCTCTTAGTTTGGTTTTCTCCACCCTTAGTTGCTGACTTATCTAAAGGACCCAGGAAACCCCGGGGAGGCAGCACAGCCCTGAGGGAATGGAAAAGCCATCAGAAGTGTGTCATTGCCTATTCCCTCAGACACACTAAGGGTTTCCACCGAACTGTGGACCAACGAACCATACCAGCACCATAATCCCCAAACTAGCTTATTTAAAACTGTGATTTTAAAATAAACCATATATGTAGGTCTCCAGCAGGTGCTACCTACAATGCAAACAAAATATCTCAGTTCTTTTTTTTAATGTGTATTTATTTTTGAGAGGGGGGAGGGGCAGAGAGAGAGGGAGACACAGAATCCGAAGCAGGATCCAGACTCTGAGATGTCAGCACAGAGCCCCAAACGGGGCTTGAATCCACAAGCTGAGAGATCATGACCTGAGTTGAGGTCACTTAACCGACTGAGCCACCCAGGAGCCTCCAAAATATCTCAGTTCTCAATGTTAAAAACAGAAGATTTTAAAAGCACACATAAAATATTTATCTATTCTTTCAAACTGAATACTTTTTGAAGAGAAATATGATAGAAGGAAAAAAGATTCTGTAACCTTTTCAAGAAAATTGCTTCCCTAAGACGCCCAGAAAAATGACTGGTCCATACTTTTTAAAACAAAATTATGAAAATTATCTCTATTTCTGAGACAGCCTAAACTTAAGAAGGCTTTGAAGCCCCTTCAAACAGTTTTTAAAAGTTCCTGTATGAGGAAGCCCTAATTATTATTTAAAATAAAACATTATTCAACATTCTCATAATCATGGAAGCTGCTTAAAAATTAAACCTAAATCAAGTTGAAGAAATATGGCTCCTTAGTGCATAAATCTTGACGCCAAAGCTGGTTGCAAGTGCCCAAAAGTACGCGCTGTGCACAATGCAGACGAAGCTGCTTTTCACCCCAAACCTCCTTTGACGGTGGTTGAGTGGAGTTGAGGTTAGGAAGGAGGATGGGCTGGTCTCAGCTTGGGTGTGAGGACAGCTGGGTTTCCGTCACCTCCTCCTTACGGCTTCCACCAAAAGTCATACGTAAGGACCTGTGTGATTGCACGTGATGAAGTCAATGCCTCTTGCGACTTGCGTGGGGGACGAGCCGGAGGCCTCTCCACCCAGGAAGGTCCAGCCTCCTCTGGGGAAGGCGACCGAACAACACAGCAGGTCACACAAACTCTTAACGGCTCGTGGCAATGCTGAGAAGAAACCAGTGGGCCCTGATGGGAGCCAGCTGTCCCTCGGACCGACTCTGGCTCAGTCGGGCAGTGCAAGGAAAGAACTCCCCCGGAAGTAGCTGGAGAGGAGGAGAGAGAAAGAGTGGAAACAGTCGCAGTGACTGACGAGGGATCTGCCCCCCAAAACCACTGATGGGGAGGAAGGAGGGGGTTTCCATGCCGCCAGGATTCTGTAAACAGTGGAGCGCAGAGTCCGACGTTCCAGAGCTCGGTGCCTGGCGGGGCTCCGGCCAGGAAGTAGGGCCAATCCCCAGGAGCAGGCAGCGGGGTCTCGGGGTCCGTGTGCCACGTGGGGAGAAGCGGTTCCCCCGCTTGGAGGGCGTTTGGTAGAGGCCATGCGGCCTCCCCTCGGGCAAGGGTCCCAGCGGATCCTGGAGAGCAGCCCCGTTTGCTGGTTTGGGGACAAAGACGCCAGAGTGGGGTGGCACCGGCCGTGTTGTGGTTTGCCTTAATCTCTGAACCTCTGCCCTCGTGCGGTTACACGAACGTTTTCTGGGGCAACGTGGGACCACCGCTCAGCAACGTCCTCCCCAGAGAGTCGGCTGGAGTCCGCGCCAGGGGGCCTCTGAAGTGCGGGCTTTTGAAACACAGCGCATCTGAGATAAAACCAGGGAGGGAGGTGCGGCCCGGCAGGCAGCCGGCTGGGACACGGACAGGGTAGAGGCGGGGAGTGGACGGAGGCCTGAGACAAACGAGGGGTGCTCGATCGATCGCGGGTCTGTGAGCGCACAGAGCTCCCGGGGGTCGGCGATGAGGGGGCTGGGCGAAGCCACGCCCACTCTCCCACGCGCACCTGCACTCGCACTGATCCACCCCAGTCCGCTAAGCAGTGCCACCTAGTGGAGAACGGAGCCGTCACACCAAGCCCCGCCCAACAAATTGTTACTGCGTGAAGAAAACAACGGATTTGGGGGTTGCTAGTTTATTATCACAGAAATTAAGCAATGAGTTTCTGTGTTTGCCCTGACTGATAAGTCGTGAACGGAAATGATTTGCAATGACGCACCACTCCTGGAGGAAAACGGTTGAGGAGAGGATTGATTGTCAAATGAGCACAGAGCCCCTGCTTTCCCCATTGTTACCATCCAGTGTCTACACCTGGGGACTCCGGTTTTTACCTCAGACAGCAGGACTCACCTACGAAGATCTGGAGGGATCCAGAGAACAATCATTTTAGCTTTCAGGTGAGTTCATGCCGAGAAACATTCTTGACCTAAGTATGTAAAACTAAAATGCCTTTGGGCCAAAAGCTGAACCCCGCCTTGCCATGTGGAAACAGACCTCACGGGCTCCCAGTTCACAGTCTTTGAGAATCTGAGTAGCCTGCAGGGAGGTCAAAGTTTCTCTACCTTGAGAATTACACCATCGGCACTTGCTAATCAAGGATGTGTTTGTGGAAATGATGAGCCTTCAGTAATATCCCACAATTTCCAAGAAGTAGTAATTAGTAAACAGTGTGCAAATAAGGGAGGAAATATCTGAGGACACAACTATACAATTTAAAAGCTTGGGATGTTCTCACCCCTAAGTGACAAATGAAAGTTAAAACCCATCATGTTACGGATGGCTTTTCTTTACTATTTCCCGGTGGCAACGGATGTGCCAAGAATTTATCCAAGAGTATGTGATCTCTGACCACTGCTGGCAAGAAAACGAAACTAAAAGAAATACATGCAACCATCAGATTGGAACCTATTGAGGGGAAGGAATGAACACAAAAGAAAAACTAAGGCCATGTTTCCAAAAATTCAAATATTAGAAGAAAATGTTCAGCCCACTGGCAATAATAGACATTAAAATTAAAAGCTGACAATTTTACAACAAATGGGCGAATATGGGACGTTCACACACATAATCTCACACACGCACACATGCGCACAGGCCACCCCAAGGGTTGGCCCAGATGAGGGAAACGAGATCTTCTGGACGTGTTTACGTGGGAGCGGAGAGCAGCCCAGTGTGTTTTCCCTCAAGCACGTACACGTTCCGCCCCCAGGAAATGATCCTCAGTGGGGAGTTATTTACACACACATAGGACGTTAGTGTCCATACATCCTGTTGTTAGCATCACAGCCACACTGCAGGGAGGTTGTACCAGTTGTTATGTGTATGTCATGCGGTTATTAAAACTTCTCCTTCCAAGTGTCTACCGGAAGTGATAAGTTAGAGGTTAAGAAATAGAGCTGGTGGCCTATTACATGGAGTGGAATCCCATTTCACCTAACTCGGCAAATATGTGTGTCTACACAAGCGAAATTGTGCATAGTGCTAGGCAAATTTTGAACACGACTACCACTGGCTAATTGATTACCTTCTATATTATAGCATTTCAGAATGAGAACGTATGCTTCTTTCTACATGAAATAAAATCTACACGATACATGCATGTGTATACAACCATGTGGAAGAACATTTTTACTTCATAAGGGTTTTTTTTTGTTTTTTTGTTTTTTTGCTTGTAAGATAATCCAGAACATTATTGCTGGGGTTGGTGGACAGTAAGGTTTGGCTAAAAGGGGGTTGATGTGGGGACACTTGGTGGACAGTAAGCTTTGGCTAAAAGGGGGCTGATGTGGGGACACTTTGATGGCGGAGCTATTCCATGTGGTAGGAGGGCGGTGAGGGCATGACGACGTGACATGAGTACTTGTCCCACTCACAGAGCAGCTCTCTCCTCCCCCGAGCCCCGTGCTTCCTTCCTTTCCTCCCCAGTTCTCCCGTGCTGGAGAACACTTCTGTTTTAAATTCTCTCTGTTAAAATAACTTGCCCGGCTCCTATCCAAGTAGACTTTCACTGGCAGGTGGTCCTTACGAAGTTCAAAACCAGGCAGAACTAAGCGGAGGTGACCAGACATCAGAACAGCTGCTTTCTCTGGATGGCAGAGGGCGGGCAGGTGGTCGGGGAGTCCGGGGGGAGCCGCCGAAGGTGCCCTCATCCTGGGGCAAATACTCTACTTCAAATAAAAGTTATTTCTAGCACAGGCACCGAGCCACGAACGCACCGGGAGAACTCCAACTTCCAGTGCCCCTAAAATACCCGGTTAAGTCTCACAAAGGGGACAATTCAACCCAGCACTAAGCTGCATGTGGACTGCTGTAATAATGCTGCAGCGTGGGTGCAAAAACACTCACGTCTCATTTTTGTTTGAAAGAGCTAAAATAAGAGAAGATAAACCCCAGGAAGCTTTGATGTGTCATGTTTCTCAGTTGGTAATATTGTTTAATTTCCAAAGTGGGCAGTTAGGTGATATCTGTTTGTTCTGCTGTGGGCAAAGAACACGCTTTAAATCGTTTCTATCTTTACAAAATTGTTAATGTCGATTCCAGAGCCTACAACACTATGTCCACTTTTGTGCGCGTTCCGTGTCCACTGGACAAGGAGTTAGGTTCTGCTACGGACGGTGGTGTTCCTGTGGCGTCAGGGGGCTGACCGGTTGGTGGTGTTCTCAGGACTCATGGGTCCTTGCTGATTTCCAGTTATTGACAGTGGGGTCTTGAAGTCTCCATGAATAACTGTAAATGTGTTTATTTCTCCTCTCTGTTCTACTAGGTTTTGTTTAAATAAGGAAATTCTTTTACTAGGTGCATAAACATTTGGGGTTTTTATGTCTTCTTGGTGAAATTAAACTTTTTAAAATCATTATGTGACATCCTCCTTTATGCAGGAACTGATACCACCTGATTTTAGGACATAATAGAAAGCCGTAGCAATCACAACCATGTGACATTGGTCAAAGAACAGACATCTAGATCAGTAGAGTGAATGGAGATCCTGTAAGTATAGTCACTGATCGTTGACAATGAAGCAAAGACCGTCTTTGTAAAATGCAAAATGTAAAACTTCTGGAAGATGATATTGGGGAACACCCAGGTGGCCTTGGGGATGGTGTCGACCTTTAGATCCAACACCAAAGACGGGATCCATGAAAAGAAGGACCGATAAGCTGGACTGCATTAAAATAAAAAAATTCTTCTCTCAGAAAGACAATGTCAGAGAGAGAGAGAGAGAGAGGACGAGCCACAGACTGGGAGAAGATATTTGCAAAAGACACATCTGAGAAAGGACTGTTATTCAAAACTCAAAATATACAAAGAACCTGGGGTGCCTGGGTGTCTCAGTCTGTTAAGCATCTGAGTCTTCATTTTGGCTCAGGTCATGATCTTAAGGTTTGTGAGGCCGAGCCCCATATCAGGCTCTGAGCTGGCAGCACGGAGACTGAGGGGGAATCTCTCCCTCTGTCGCCCCTCCCCAACTCATGATCTCGCTCGCTCTCTGTCTCTCTCAATAAAGAAATAAACTTATATACACATATGTAAAGAACTCTTAAAGCTCAATACTAAGGAAACAAACAGCCCAATTAAAAAATGGGCCAAACCCTAACAGACACCTCCCCAGAGAGGTTATACAGAGGGAAGTTAGCAGGTGAAATGGTGCACCATATACCACCAGGGACACACAAATCGAAACAACTGTGAGACAGCACCGGGCACCGACCGGAATGGCCAAATCGGAACTCTGACAGCATGCAACGCCGGCCAGGATGCAGAGCAGCAGGAAGTCAGGGTCACTGCCGGCGGGAATGCACAGTGGAGGCCACTGCGGGGGCCACTGCGGGGGTCACTGCGGGGGCCACTGTGGAGGTCACTGTGGGGGACACTGTGGGGGCCACTGCAGGGGCCATTGTGGAGGCCACTGTGGGGGCCACTGCGGGGGCCACTGTGGAGGCCACTGCGGGGGCCACTGCGGGGGCCACTGTGGAGGTCACTGTGGGGGACACCGTGGGGGCCACTGCAGGGGCCATTGTGGAGGCCACTGTGGAGGTCGCTGTGGGGGCCACCGCGGGGGCCACTGCGGGGGCCACTGTGGGGGCCACCGCGGGGGCCACCGTGGGGGTCTCTTACGAAGAGAAGCACACTCTTAACAAGTAGTCCTTGGTATTCACAAAAGGAATTGAAACACGTCCACACAACCCGCCCCCCCCCCCCCCGAGTTTGTAGTGGTGTTGTTCCCAAATGCCCAAACACGGATGCCCTTCGGTGGGTGAATAAATGAATAAGCTATGGTCGACGCGGACAGTGGAGGGTTACTCTGCGCTACAAGGAGATGAGCCATCAAGCCGTGAAAAGACGCGGACGAACCTTCTATGCAGATGATTAAGTGAAGGAAGCGGGTCTGAAAGTCTACACACTGTGTGAGTCCAACCACAGGACGTTCTGGAAAAGACAGAACTACGGGGATGGTACCGAGACTGGTGGTTGCCTGGCGTCGGGGGAGGGATGATGGTCGGAGCACAGGACTCTTAGGGCAGTGAAACTGCTCTGTCAGGTACCATGTGGGGGATTCGTGTCCTTATACATTTGTCCCAAACCATAGAACGTGTGCCCCCAAGACTGACCCCGATGTGAACCGGGGGCTTGGATGCTCGTCTGTGGGCTCATCGGGTGTAACAAAGGCACCGTCTGGGGAGGGGAGGGTGTCTGTGGTGGGGGAGGGTTGTGTGGGAGGAGGCGGGAGGTGTAGGGGGGAGGGTGTGCGTCATAGGAGGGGGACTGGGGGGCTGGGATATGTGGGAAATTTCTCTGCATCCCCCTCAAGTTTGCTGTGAACCTAAACCCTTAAAAAGTCTTAATAAAAAGTACTCTATTCTGTACATAGAATAACAAGCCAGTTCCAGTCACTTGTGAAGAGAAATCACCATTATGTGCACAGAGCACTAGTTTGGGGTCTACGTTTAAATGTTACCCATGAAAGAGGCAAATTGAGAGGCATATTTGTAGTTTCTGGCATGAACACTTGTCCTTTCCAGCAGGTTACAGGCCTCACGGCTAACACATCGGCTGCACAAGCCGAGGAACCTGGGGATCCCCCCCGGACGGCGCCGAAGTCCCGCCTGCAGGGGTTGCTGGACTAATGATCTGTCACTTTCTGTAAACACTCATCTCAGACCCACGAACCCACAGGTATTGCATGAAAATTACATTAAGGAAGCAACTCATTTAATGGTGTTGACAGAGTATCTAAAAATATCAAGGGTCAGTGGGAGAAACGTCTCATCACCACAGTGTCTGGCCTCCACTGACGGAATGTATTTCCTATTAAATCCCTGTCAAATTACATGAGACCAGAAAATTAACAGGATGGGCACACAGGCTGCGAGCTGCACACGTGGGCCTGTCCGCCGACCTCCGGCGGGCGGGGCTGTCCTCGGGGGGCAGGGCTCGGTTCCAGGTTTCAGATTCCCATCTGAGACCCTCTTCCACTCAGGGAGGGCGCAGGTGGGCCGCGGGGCCGCTGGGAGCCTCGAGCTGGGTCCCGAAGGACTGGATCCCGAGTGAACGTGCAAGTTCTCTCGCTCGGCGGAAAACCCACTCGTGCTCGGGCCACCCAAACAATCGCCAACGGAAAGTAAACCACGGTCCGCAGCCTCAAAATCCGGGTGCTCTGATTCAGGGCGAGCGTAGGTTCCGGTGAGGCAGGTGAGGGGGGCCGGTCACACCTGGCTGGGCCCCGAGAGCCATCCTGCCTCACTGGTCCCTGTGGCAGGGGCTAAAAGTCCCCCAGGAGGCGGACACCTGTGTTTGCCAAATGTTTTCTCCTTCCTCTGGTCTCTGCTTCTGGGACTCGGATCACATCATGGCTCACTGGCACTGCCTTCTTTCAATTCATTTTAATTTTTTCAGTAGTTTCTTCTCTGTGTTTTCCTTCGTCTAGGTTCATTCGCTGAACCTTAAAGTTTCTGGACCCTTTCTTCTGCGATGTCCAATCCATTAACTCACATGTCAGATATTTTAGTTTCCATCTCTAGAAATTCGATTTGGTTTAAAAAATACATTCCAGTTCTCTTCCTGACATGCTCCTACTTTCTTTTGCTTTAGTAAACAAAGTCTCGTAACTGGTTTTCAACCCACCTACTAATTCTATAATAGGTGATGTTCCCAAATCTGTTTCTATTCGTTGGTTTCGTTGTCACATACACTGGATTCTTCCACCTCTTTGCACGCCTGGCGATTGTTACTGATGCCAGAACTGTAAACGTTACCCTTGCCGGGTCCTGAATAGTTTTGACTCCTGAAACGTTCCGCAACTTTGTTCGGAGAGGCGGAGTTACTTGGCTGCATTCTGTTCTTCTGATGCTTCTAGAGAAGGATCAGAGAAGCTCGTGCCGTGTTCTGGAAGCAATGCTTTCTGACCATTTCTCCCAAACTCCTGTGAGCTACAAGGGTTCCCCCCCACCCGCCCCTGACCTTAGAAAACACTCCCTCCCCAGGGGACCCACACTTCTCTTTAAAGCTTACACTTCACAGCAGCGAGGCCTTGGAAGTGAAAGGTTTGGGTACAATCCGTGTCTGTCGTAAGAGGGAAAAGTGCAGATGGCTGAACCGAAGAGCTCAGAGAGCAGGCAGGATGCGGATGTCAGGGGTTCGGAGGAAATTCGTCCCGGGCCCCCCACCTGAACTCGAGGCAGAGACAGATTACAGCCTCTCGCACGGGAAAAGTCCAGTGAAGAATTCACGAAAGATTTGAAGCTGAAGTGAGGTCATCTGAATATACACCCAGTGAGTGCCATTGGCTTAGGATGCGGCAAATTCTGAGCAAGACCTCCCGGGAACAAAGTGAACAGGAAGGTAAGGCCACAACACTTGTATGAACTGAAATATGTTGTTACATTTCTTATGTTACATTTCTTACGCTCAGTGCGATTGCTTGGAACTCAGCAGCAACATAAGGAAATATTTATGAAGCACAACGTTCCAGGAGAGGGAAGAAGCGTGCGGGGGACAGACAGACGCACGGTTCAGAGCAGCATAATTCACACTGTTCCGGGTGTTGCTGGAAAAGCACAGCATCCCACAGGCGTCATAAAAATAAAATATTTCTCAAAGAGTACTCACAAGAAGTATGTGTTTTTAAATTACCAAAATGTGTGTCCTTTATTTTTCTATATGTTTATTTATTTCTATTGAGAGAGAGAGAGAGGGAGAGCATGTGTGGGTAGGAGAGGGCCAGAGAGAGACAGACAGAATCCCAAGCAGGCTCCGTGCTGTGAGTGCAGAGCCCAACATGGGGCTCGATCTCACGAACCGTGAGGACCTGACTTGAGCCGAAATCAAGAGTCAGGTACCTAACTGATGGAGGCACCCAAACGCCCCGAGATGGATGTCCTTTAAAATGAAGAACGTTTCTTTTATTTCTTAAATGAAAACTAGCAGTTTTCACTGAGATTTCTTTTTCCTTATCTTGGTTGACTAAAAGTCACAGAATACAATATTCCTTAGAAGAACAACTCTAACATCAGCCGATGCATAATTAATGTGACGATTACATAACATCTCAGATGTACTAAATTGCTTGAGCTCACTATCCCTGAAAAGTTACTACAGAACTATATAATTAATCTCTCTTCCCAGAACAAAAAGTGTAACACGTCAATAATTTCAATATTTATCATCGCCTACTTTTCTCTTGGAAGGTAAACAGTTTTTCAGAGGAAAAAACGCCAGCCCGGTGCAGCTGTCCAGCTGGCGCGTCACACTCCGCTCCTGGCGGTTAACGAGAACGAGGCCAGCGGCCCGGAGGGGCAGGTGCCTCGGCGCCTGGACACACGTGGCTTCCGGGAACTCGTTCCGGGGAGGCAGACCCTTCCCACGCCTTTTCTCGCCTCACCGGGAACTCCCGAGAAAGTCCACGGAAGCAGCGCCGCGTGTGCAAATCCGTGCATGGCTGACGCGGAATCGCGTCACGCGTCTCTTTGGCCTGTGGCTTCTGCGCGTTTCCTCGCTTTCCTTCTACCGCACGGGAGGCGGTCTGGGGCGGCCCGAGCGCTGGCTGCGCGGCCCGACCGCCGTGTCCCTCGTTTTACGTTGCAGACGGTCGAGGCAGTGGCTCACGCCGGTTGCCTCCCCAGAACGCGCTCCCATCGATCCCTAACGAGACATCTCCGTGTGCGGATCTGCAGCAGGGGGGGGCGCGCAGTTGCTGGTGAATCTAGAGGAGCGGCCCTTAGGGTGTGCGTGGAAGGCCCGGCGTGAGAACTGCCACGGGGACCTCGCCCATTACGGTGCCCGAGCTTCTGACGCCTTCCAGGTGGCGGAAGCCGAGTATTAGCAAAATTCTGCCTTTCTCTAACTGGTGTGGAGAAAAGAGTAGTTCACACCGGCTTAACCGGGGACCGCAGACGTCCTGGCAAAACTGAGTAACTTTCGCAGAAGTTTGTTTTTGTTTCTTCTGTGAATTCTTATACTTTTCGGCGTGTGTTGGAAAGTTCGTTTCCTGTTGTTGCCAAACAGTGACCAGACTGCGCTGTCTCACCCGACGAAGTGATGTCCCCGCGGCTGTCCAGGCCAGAAGCTGAGCTGCCCCGCGGGGGCTCCGGGAACCACACGGGGTGTGGGCAGAACGTGGGTGTCTGTGGTGGCAGAGAGGACGCCCATCTCCTATCACGGGCTTAGGTGAGGGCTCACCCAGCTTCTGGAGGCTGCCTGCGTTCCTCGGCGGTGGCCCTGTCTACACTGCCTCCCTCCCCCTCTGTCACCGTGTGTCCTCGGAGCCGGTGAGGACTCGGGTGCTCGCGCTGGGTCCCCCGGCACCCTGGGTGCTCTCCCATCTCAGGGCCATGTCTGTAACCCCTCCCGTCACGTGAGCCAGCATACTCACGGTGCCTGAGACTGGGGGAGACGCATCTCTGGGGGGCATGATTTCACCTGCCACACACTGCTTACGCTGGTTTTTCATTCATTTATTTGTATTACCAACAAAAATCCATCGTTTTCCCATCATATGTTTTAAGAATAGTTTCTTCTTAAAAAATGTTTTTAAATGTCTTCTATTTATTTTTGAGAGAGAGAGAGAGAGAGAGAGAGAGAGAGAGAGAGAGATTGAGAATGAGTGGGGGAGGGGCAGAGAGCAAGAATCCCAAGCGGATTCCGAGCTGTCCGCATAGGGTCCTGCTCGGGGCTTCGGGTCACAGACTGTGAGATCAAGACGTGAGCCGAAATCAAAAGTCAGACGCTTAACCAAGGAGCCTCCCAGGCGCCCCAAGAATATTTTCTATTAGACTATCAATATGTCTTCATTTTTGCCTTTATCACAAGGATTTTTAATGTTTTTAGGTGATGTGTGTTATAGTTATTAATGACTTATACTGGGTTTTATTTCATATTCAGGGAAGTCATAATACTTAAAACATTTTTAAATGTTCTATTTTTGATAGAATTTTAACAGTTATATTTTGTTTTTACACGTAGAGGTTTAGTCATTTTCAGACTGTACTTGTGAAAGATTTAAAGTAGGGGTGCCACTTTCTTCCTCCCCAGTTTTGCAGGCCTGGGCTCCTCCTACCCTGCGCATTCCCAGGACAGGCCTGTGTTCAGGACCTGCCCTCAGCGGGCTCTGGGGAGCTAGGGGCCAGGCCCCTGGGGCGTCCTGTCTGCTGTGAGCGCGTCTGTCGCCCGGGGCCCTGGGACACTCTGTCCTTTATGTTAACAGCCTGATTTATGAGGAATGAGCTTTTGCTGGGGGGTAGGGGGCTCTGAGTGGCTGAGTTTAGTCAGCTGGGTGCTGCACCCCAGGCATCCGGCCCCCTAACAGGCCCCCTTAATGGTGGGGGGAGAACCCAACATGACCCCGAGGCCCCACTGGCCAAGGTCACAGGAAAGCTCCCACCTTCCCTGGGACCTCCCAGACACCTGTTCCCTTTGCGGATTTTCACCTTTGCCTTTTCACTTGATAAACCTTCACTGTGACTGTGACAGCGGCCCGGTCCCTTGGTCCTTCCAGTGTCACCACGGCCGTGTCCTGTGGTCCTCCCAGCAGGTCCTTCGGAGGGTGTCATTGTTCTATTCACACTCACGGAATATTCACTGACATTCCTCGACTGCTCAGCTAGAACGGCCCAGCTGCTCAGATCACCCACAAAACGCCCAGCGTCGGGCGCAGGGCCGCGAGCCCGCAGGTAATTTGGGAGACGCTCCGGTGTCAGCTACGAGTCTCCGACTCCTTGCTCGGTCCGCAGTAACTTGCAGTTCTCGGGGTAGGAGACTTCCGTCTCTTATTTGGGCCCATTTCCAGTTATCTGAGGCTTTTGTGGTGTCGCAAGTAGTATTTTCTAAACGTTATCTTCTCAGTGTTTCTGTTGCCCGTGTAGGAACACGAGTGGGTCCAGTCACAGGGCGGGACTCACGGACCAGCTCGGATCCTCCGGAATCCCGCGTGATGCCGGCAGCATTCCCTCTTTAAGCGTGAAATTACTTGTCAGCGAAGTCATCGGGGCCAGAGCCGTTGCGTGCGTATTCAGATGACGTTAGATTCCCGTGGCACGCGCTGTCTTACGCACGGTTTTGGTTTCGTTGTCTCAGTTTCTGTCGTCAGTGGATTTACATCTACGTGTTCAGAGTCATCACCACTTTCTCGTAGGATCCTCTCATTGGCTTAAGTGTCTGTGGAATCTGTAACGGTGTCACTGATCTCATTGTTCTTACGAACTTTTGTCTTCTCTGTTCCCATGTTTTAAGTTAACGTTGCGGAGGATTCACTGCTTTAGGTGACAATAGTTGCATGTTGTTTTGTTTTGCTATTTTTGATGTTTTAGATTTCTTCCAATCCAAACAATTTGTGGTATTATATAGCCTTAATATAGCAAAATAAGTTTGTAGTAAAATACAATTTAATTAAAATTATAAGGGTGCCTGTGTGGTTCAGTCGGTTAAGCATCTGACTTCGGCTCAGGTCATGGTCTCATGGTTCATGGGTTTGAGCCCCACGTTAGGCTCTGTGCTGACAGCTCAGAGCCCGGAGCCTGCTTCCGCTTCTGTGTCTCCCTCTCTCTCTGCCCCTCCCCTGCTCATGCTCTGTCTCCCTCTGTCTCTCAAAAAGGAATAAATGTTAAAGAAAATTATAAAATAAAAAATACTTCTTCCAGAATTATTAATGAGATACACGATCTACTAAATGCTCTAATGATCTTATAAACCAAACAAGTGAAGGCCGATTATGTATTTTTATGAGGGAACATTAATAAGGTCATATTTTAACCATCAAAAACCCACTCAGGTTAAGGTTTGTTTGTGTTTAATCAGACTTATTTCCGTATGTATGGAAGGAAGTTACACCTGTGAGTCCTGTTTGTAACAGGACACAATCCATAGAGAGCATGAGACGTTAACACTGTGTCGTCGTCACCAAAGCACCCTTCAGTCTTCAGAAGTCACCACCGTTGACATTAATATCCTGTACTCCACGTGTACTGAACTGCTTTAACCTTCATTTTCCTCTGTGTTTTCCTTATTGAAATAGGAATTATATGAAAAACCAATAGGGCTGTTTCAACTTTCTTCATTCAGATGTCAGTTCTGATAAAAAGAACCCTGATCACCTCCTGTACCATAGCTAGTGAGGCATTTTGTCCCCATGGGGACAGACCCTGGCAGTGTGGTCACTGCAATTTTATAAAATGGGCTGTTAACTATGGGTTCATTCTCATGATATCAGGCCTCGAAGTGATTGTATTCGTGTGAGAAATGTGTAAGTTTTGTTACTGTTTAGCTTGTGTTTTTTAAACTCTTTTTTTGAAGTTTATTTTTTTACTTTTGAGAGATAGAGCAAGTGGGAAGGGGCAGAGAGGGAGGGATAGAGAATCCCAAGCAGGCTCCATGATGTCAGCCCAGAGCCCGACGCGGGGCGTGAACTCACGACCCTGAGATCATGACCTGAGCCAAAACCAAGAGTCAGACGCTCAACCGACTGAGCCACCCGGGCGCCCCTAGCTTGTATTCTTTGAGAGAAGATTGATTTACAAAAAGAAACTTTTCATTTAGACACGAAGTGAGAGAGAGCCCTGTCTGTCCGCCCCGCTGAGATGCCTGCCTGGTGTCCGTGCCTAAGACAACTTCTTTGCGGAAATGGCAGTCAGGCCTGGCTTCACGCGGTGTGTCCCCTCGAGAAATAGGCTTCTCCCGGAGAAAGCTCTGGCCACAGGGCGGCGACGCTTGGGGGTGCCGCGGAAACACAGGACCGTCTCAGCTGCCGTGCGGAGCGGACGGAACAGGGCGCAAGCAGATGGAGATGCCGTGCGCCTGTCGGCGGAGTGCTGGCTCATCTTCGCCTTCCTGTGTGATGTTTTATTAGCAAACTGAGGAGAAAACTCCTGCCCAAGTGTGACGGGGTGAATTGTCAGGAGGTGTCCTGTCCCCCGAGGGGGTGAGTGTCGCTGCTGAACCCGGTAGCTATCAGCAGGCCTTACTTCCTGCACTATGATCACGCCCTCCTCTGGGCGGCAGGTGCCAGGATTCGTCCACCTTTACAACTGCAGCTGGCAAATCAGAGTCAAACACTAAACATGACGACGCAGGGGCGCCTGGGCGGCTCAGTCAGTTGAGCGTCCGACTTTGGCTCAGGTCATGATCTGGGTTTGAGCCCCACATCGGGCTCTGCACTGACAGCAGGAGCCTGCTTGGGATTCTCTCTCTCTCTGCCCCTCCCTCACTCATGGGCACGTGCTCTCTCTGTCTCTGTCTGTCCCTCTCTAAAATAAAAAAAACCCAAAACCCTCTAGTGGTAATGACACGCACAGGGTCCTGTGGAAAACCCTCCAGGAACAGGGATCCTGACTCTAGGGACATAAGGCAGGGTCTGGGCAGAACGGGTCAGAAGGAAGTGTCGGGAGCGACAGCACGGTCACTATGTCACAGGTGGGCGCAGAGCAACCCTCTGCCAGCTTCGGGCTTTCTGTCCTCTTCTGAAGCTTTCCTAATGAGGAGGGGCTGGTTCGTGGCAGAGGGGCTCCCGCAGGGTCTTTCCCTCACACCCTCCGCAAAGATCCCACCTGGGCGTTGGCGTCTGTGCTTTGCTCAGAAGAGGTGATGCTGGGCCGGGCACTGGCCGTGCTGAGAAGCGGCTATTTCGGCTCAAAGCCCAGAGCTTCAAATTCACACTGGGATAGTCCCGCCCATTGTTTCGGCCCGGACACCACAGCGGCTGTGCACCTGCTCCCACGTGGGCTCAACGATGCCTGCCCCCCTGCTAGACTCAGGCTGGGGAGGCTGCAGGTTTCTCCCTGCAAAGAGAGCCCGAAGCAGCTCAGGGGCTCAGCTCAATGCTCAGTCCACAGCGTGTGCTTGTGTGTGTGCTGTGTGTGCATGCTGTGTGTGTGCTGTGCGTGTGCACGTTTACCTAACGCTCACAGACACTCCGTGTAAGCCCCTGATGAGGAAGCACGTCCTCGGGAATCCTGGCTTCTGTCCAGGACACTGTAAGCTCACGAGCCCGGGGAAAAATGAGTCCAAATCCTGTGCAGCATGTGATTCTTCCCCCACTTTGTCTATAACTGGATGTTCTGTGACCCACAAACAAGGAGACTGTGGCAGGCAGGTGTATCAGGCCTGTGGAAGGTGCCTTCACCACCTGTGTATATTCATTATTTACTGAATGTATGTACACTCACATATTAACCCTGATTGATGATTATTTTGGGGGGTGTCGGGCATGGAATAGACTTAGATCATGTGTCTTCATCAGCATTTTAGAAACTTTATTTTGTGTTGTTTTTGTGGTTAGAAATCATGTGAAACTAGCCTTTTAAAGTGCCCCTTGTCAACTTACCAAATCAGTGCGACAACACCGAACACGTAGTTATTGGAAAACCAGCTGAAAAGAGTCTGGACCGGGGTTGTCCAGGGAGTTCAAGGCAGGGGCGTCGGTGGGGCCCTGTGCCCGCGGAGGGGGCCCTGCGCCCGCCCGCCCGCCGAGGACAGAAAGCGAAGAAAGAGCCAGCGGGGTTTCACAGAGGCCGACAGCCTGCCTGAGAATTGGGAAGAGAGGCCTTTTTAAGTCCAATGCCATTTAGCGCTTCAGCAGATAAACTCCTTCAAAGCATTCGAAGGCTCGGCACACGTATTGAATTTTAGGCACCTCTCAAAAGTGTTTGAAAACAAAATCTGCTTTCCTGTGATAAGATTCAGCTGGCGATTTGGTAAACAATATTTCAGGGGCTGAATCCCTCCCACATGAAACGTGGTGTTTTCCACCTCAGTATCTAGACCGCCTTCATCCGTGTCCAGATTGCTCAGCTGGCCCACGGAGAGAATGAGTTCACTTCACACTTTCTTTGCTGCGTGACCAGAAGAACTCCAGAGTATGACTGACTTAGAAAGCACTTGCCCCCCAGCTCCCCTGCCTTCGACATTTGTACGGAAAAAGTAGCAAACTCACTTGCACGAAAGATCTATTTAAAATCAATAATGACACGGGGCTCCTGGGTGGCTCAGTCAGGTAAGCGTCCAACCCTTGGTTTTGGCTCAGGTCGTGATTTCATGGTTCATGAAGTTGAGCCCCCCGTCGGGCTCTGCACTGACAGTGAGGAGCCTGCTTGGGATTCTCTCTCTCTGTCTCTCTCTGCCCTCCTCCTCTGTGCTCTCTCTCTCTCTCTGGCTCTCTCAAAAATAAATAAATAAATTAAAAAAAAACAACAATGACAAAGTAATTTGTAAGAAAATTCATTGTCCACACAGAACACGGGTTCTGACTGCTGATGGAGGGGGTAGAGGTGGGTGGGCACCGTCCCTGTGGCAGGTCGGGCGCACGGGGGCCGGGCGCACCGACGCTTGTACTGTGACAACCTCAGTCCTGTGAGACAGCGCGGGTGGATGGTACTCTGCAGGGTCCTTGGGGACAGCAGAGGTGTGAGGACAGCTTTCCATGGCGTGGACTGTCCAAATCAGGCTGATACAGCTTGTTTTCCTCACTGGTATGTTTAGGCGAAGTTTGTCCGTCCTGACTCAGTCACGTCAAAGTATATCACACCTGAGTAAAGGGACAAATAAGTCATAATTTGTGTCGGTGTCCCGGAGTGAATGCCCCCACGACTTCCTTCCCAGATCAGGACACCTAAGTGTTCCATGTGCCCCCAGCCCAGAGGTGGAAGCCGCGTGCCCCTTCATACCAGGTTACATGCACCTTTCTTGAGGTGGATATGTGTGTGTGTGTGTGTGTGTGTGTGTGGTTTCTTTGATGCAACAATATGCTTATGATATTCATACGTGTTGTGTATAGCAGTTGGGACTTTTTGCCACATATTAGGTTATTGTATAAACACATGGCAGCAATGAGGAAAAGACTGTCAAAACCAAAGAAGATGATGTGTGAGGGCAACCGCCCTCCTGCTCCCTGCCCCTGTGGGTCTGGCTCCTTGCACAGCTTGTCGAGTGGAATCGTGCCACGTTTATCCTTCCAGGATGGGGTTGTTCATTAGGTAGGACTTCACCTTTCTTTCTTTCTTTTTTTTTTTTTTAACGTTTATTTATTTTTGAGACAGAGAGAGACAGAACATGAATGGGGGAGGGCCAGAGAGAGAGGGAGACACAGAATCCGAAGCAGGCTCCAGGCTCTGAGCTGTCAGCACAGAGCCCAATGCGGGGCTGGAACTCACAGAGCGCGAGATCATGACCTGAGCCGAAGTCAGATGCTTAACCGACTGAGCCACCCAGGCGCCCCAGGACTTCACCTTTCATCCATGTCAGAAGAAATGGCAGGATTTCTTTCTTTTTTAAAGCTGGATTATATCCCTTTGTGTGTGTGCACTGCGTTTCCTTTGTCTATCCAGCCATCGACGAACACCTAGGTTGCTTCTGAGTCTCGGCTGTTGTGAGTAATACTGCTCTGAAATGGGGGTGGAGGTGCCCCTTCGTCTTTGAGACCCTGACCTCAGTTCTTGAGAAATTCCCAGAGGTGGGATTGCTGGATTGTGTGGTCGTCACTTCCATTCTTGAGGAAGCTTCATACTGTTTTCGCAGCCCTGGCCACCTTTACATCCCCCTCGGCAGTGCGTGGGGCTCTCATTTCACCACTTCCCGCCAACACGTTCGTGATAGCCACCCTAATAGGTGTGAGGTGACATCTCATTGTGCTTTTGGTTTTCAACACCCTGATGATCAATGATGTTGAGCATCTTTTAATATATTTCTTGGCCACATATCTGCCTCTTTGGAGAAATGTCTATTCAAGTCATTTGGCCATTTGTCAATCAGTCAATCTTTTGCTGTGGGTGTTCCTTACATATTCTGGAGATCAACCACTTAGCAAATGCATGGTTTGCAAAAATTCTGTCTCACGTCACGGGTTGTCTTCTCACTGTGCGGGTCGTTTCTGTCATTTTGGTTTGCATTTTCATTTTCCTGAAGGGTAGCGGCATTTAGCAACTTTTCATATATTTATTGGTCATTTGGAGATTCCCGTCATAAACTTCCCACTCACGTATCTTTCTTTTTTATTTTTGATAGTCTTTTCCTTACTGATGTATATATATTAGTATTATTACCGGCGTAATGATTCCTTGGTAGTTATATGTATTGCAAATATTTTCTGCTCCTCTGTGGCTTACTGTTTAAAAACTCTTAATGGGGTCTTTGGTAAATAGAAGTTCTTTTTTCCTTATAAGCAGAGCTTTTTAAAATCCCGTTTAAAGACTGTTTTGCTACCCGAGTAACAAAGGAGAATATCTGCACGGTATCTTCCAGAAGCTGGGTTGTTCCCCTGTTTAGATTTATGGTGCCTCTAGATTTGAGTTTCTCACTAAGTATTCCCAGTCGACCCAGCACCATTCGCTGAAAAGACTTGCCTCTCCCATTGTTGTAGCACGTCGCTTGTGTGTCTGAGCAAGTGTCCTTCTTCCTGGGGCTGGACCGCCATGACCTGTCTGCCTCGCACGGCCCTGGGCTGCTCCGCTCTGCTGGGCTCTCTTGCCAGCAAATCTTGGTATCGGGTAGCGTAGACTTTCTGCTACTCACGGCCCTTCTGTTTCCAGGTGCGTTTTAGGTTATCGAGTGTCTTGTCGCCAAACAAAAGCATCTGCTCGGATTTAGGGAGAATTCTCATTCTCAGTACATCGCTTCCTCCGATCCAAGAAAATAGTATATCCGTCTAGGTAGCTAGGCCTCCATTCACTCCTCTCAATAATGTTTTAATCGTTTTGGTGTAGAGGCCTTACACATACTGACACGTGCTTCCTAGGTATTTGGTGATTTTTGATGCTATAGTAAATGGTATCACGTAAAAAATGTACTTTCTGTTAGTCAATTGCTGGTAAGTAGGAAAGGTTTCTGTGTATCGACATTGTGTACAAGAGAGTCTGTCTAACCAACCTGCTGAATCTAATAGTTTATGGAATATTTCTTACATAAGCATATGTCATTTATAAGTAGAGACACATTTATTTCTTTACCTCAAATACTCTTACCGTTTATTTTTTGGCTTATTTCACCGACAAGTAACTCCTACAGCTAGAGAGGGGATGATTCTGTCCAGCGGGAGGCTGGCCCGCGGGCAGAGGGCACTGATGGCCCAAGCTCTTGGCTCTGTCGGTGCCGCGAGACGAGGAGCATCCTTACACAGCTGTGGAGGAGACTTTCTGTGATTGACTCTCCCAAGTGAAAACGTGGGAACTTTGCCGGGAAACAGGTCCTGGCAGGAGAGAACACCTGAGCTGGTACCACTCAGAATTCTAACCGAACGTGCTTTTTTATGCCACGGTGAATTCAAAGTAGATAGACGAGCCCCAGTTCATCGGTACTCTGGGTGAGAAGCAAGTGTAATGAGATAAAATAAGAAATCCTCCTCCCTCGTAAACAATGTGGGTTCCATTAGGGAGGAGGGCATAGCGGATTACAGGGGAAAAGCAGCCTGGTCCTCCCCAGAAACGAGTGGAAGTGCGGGCTGAGGGGGGGTCGTGATTCACAGCTGCTGCTGCGGTCAGCACCCCCATGACACGGTTGAAGGTTCCTGCTTAATGAAAACTCTTTCCAGCCGTGTGGGGGAGAGATTATTCGGATGGGCTGGACTCTGAAAATGATGAAATTGAATTTAGTATACATTTAAGGAGGTTAAAGGAGATAAAAATATGCTCTCCTAAGTTATAGGGGACAGCACAATTTTTAAATCAAGAGAAAGAGAAGTTCTTACCTTTCTCACGTCCCTGAAGTTCAGTTTTAGGTTCTCAGTAAAGGTAATTACAACACACGTTCACACTCATCCCATAGGTAAAATATCACATGATAGGAAACAAAGTAAAAACAAAGTAAAATACAAAGTAAAAACAGACTCTGTGTAGGCTAGCGGAAAAGACACACCAAACCAATGTTTATTTTTAAATTTATTAAAAATTTTTTTTTAATGTTTATTCATTTTTGAGACAGAGGGAGACAGAGCGCAAGTGGAGGAGGGGCAGAGAGAGAAGGAGACACAGAATCCGAAGCAGCTCCAGGCTCCGAGCTGTCAGCACAGAGCCCGACGCAGGGCTTGAACCCACGAACCGTGAGATCATGACCTGAGCCAACGTCGGACACCCAACCGACTGAGCCACCCAGGCGCCCCCAAACCAATGTTCATTTAGCGAAAATGTTGCTTAAAACATCGAGCTACCTCACGCAGCGTGGAGCAGATTTTTGAACGGTTTCATTTTGTGCACTGGTTTTATTTTATTTATATTTTAACAGCTGTCATTTTAGCGTCGTCCCAGTGAGACAGGACACCTGTAAGCCCAGGACGGAGCACATTCGGAAGAAACGCATCAATCCACTGGTGGATCTGATCCAACCACCAAGACAGCAGCAAACTGAGCAACCAGTGACAACGTTTAGGTCTTGTTAAGGGGTTTCCCACAGCCAGGACTTACCCTGGAGCACATTAGGTTTCAACACGGTGTCATTTAGTCACAGTTAAGGAAAAGGAAGAAGCCCTAAAAACACCTACCTGTAGATTTTTCTTCTGGATGAAGTCAGTGTTCTCTGCGCATCTGACGTACTTCTCCGCCTTCTCCTCTCCAGCCTCCTCCTGCTTGCTGACAAGCAGCAAGTCTTTTGACTTTTAAGCTAAAGAAAGTACTGAATACTCACCACAAGATTTTAAGATGATCATGGAGGGTTTCATAAGGAAATCTTAATAGAAAAATAATGGAAATGAAGTTCAAAGTATATTCAAATATCAAAATGAAAGGCAAATAAGAAAGTAATAGTCTTGTTAAAATTCTAAATCGGAATAATATATTTTTAATTTTTTTATTTAAAGTTTTTTATTTTTGAGAGAGGGAGAGAGAAAGTGTGCAAGTGAGGGGAGGAGCACAGGGTGAGGGACAGAGGATCCCAAGCAGGCTCCGGGCTGTCAGCACAGAGCCCGACGCGGGGCTCAAACTCACGAACCATGAGATCGCGACTGGAGCAGAGATCAAGGGTCGGACGCTTAACCAACCGAGCCACCCAGGCGCCCCTGGAATAATACGTTTTTAAAGTTTTTATTTAAAGAAATAAATTAGTATCTACTTGTTCAGTCTGCACTCCTGCTGCCTTACCGTCTCCGTTTTCCACGTTCGATTGTGCTGTTTCCCCACCGTGTGGACGGACGGCTACGGCTGGAACATCTCCAGGTTACTTTGGGTTGCTCTCCCCGCATTAGCTACAGTTTCTTACCTCCAGGTATAGTGTAGGAGTGATCTTCTCTCCCAGGGAAAGGGATGGCCGCAGGGCTGGTGAGTTCTTTCTGCAGAGCCGAGTGTCACAGCCAAGTTCTAACCACAAGACACAGTGCCCTCTTTGCCCAGCGGGCTGAAACTTTTCATTTCACTCCTCATTTACACATCCCCGCAAGGCATCCACCGAATAGAAAAGCCTGTAAATTCTTAGGAAATCAACACATTTCAGTTGTTTTCACAAGTGAGGGGCTGGCGGTGTGCCCACAGGAAAGGTTCCCACGTCCACTATCTGGAAAGATGCATCGTAACAGCAAATCCGAGCGAAAGATGGAGGCAATAATATTTGACATTTAAGCTCCAGGAACCAGGAAACGGAGCCCATCTTCTCAATCTCTGGGTGCCACGGGCCCTTTAGCTAAAGATGTAGACTTTTTCTGCAGAGAAACCGTATGTAAACAGACTGAGAAAGAGACGTGTGAGCGATTTCCAGAGCTTCCTGGGCCTGCGGAGGCCCCCATGGGTGTCACCTGCACAAACCCTGTGGGTCACAAAAAGAGAAAGGTGTCTGCAATTGGCCTTCTGATTAACCGACCGATTCTTTCTGTCTAAATGTGTTGTTAATCTTTTCTGCCTCCATATAATCAAATTCAAGCTGCTGTCAAAGGAAAACACACCGCCGTGCAGAATTACGTGCGGGTTTCTGTGTGGAGGGGGTTGATGAGTGAAAACAAACCTTGTCTTCTGTTCACCGTTGATTTAGGTTCTAGGTTCGATAATACATTTGTCTTTTTATGATATTCCTTAGGATCTGTTGATACTCAGCAGCTGTAATGACAAAATCTGTGATAACAGAAGTGTCATGTTTCTAGGTAATTATGTGATTTTAACACAATAATTGAAGAGAGTTAAGACGACCACGCCTGGATCGGACCATCTGAAAGACTGAGGGGCCTCCAGTCTCCCACTGGCGCCAGAAGTTTCCATGAGCAGCGGCCAGGGCAGAGCAGGGACAGAAAACCAGAGGGCAGCAGTACAGGGCTCGGGGGGCAGACACGGATGCCAGTGCCCAGGGTGACCGGGCCGGAACTGCCGGACTTTCTCCCCGAGACCGCTGCTGCCTTCTGTCACGGTGTGGACACACGGGGTCTCACCTTTAACCCATCACTTCTCTTTCCTCTTTCTTGGATTAAACTCTATTAACAAAGGAGTGTCTTGAAATTTTGTTCCTTTCTTCCTTCTGAGAATGTCTTTCAGGACTCGCTCCAAAAATGACAACGATTCAGTGGGAAGAATGTTTGGAGACTCACAGAGGAGTAGAAAATCTTGTACTGGTGAATATTTCATAACTGTGCGAAAGGAAAGAGTGTGTTTCTCTTCATGCGGACTTAGGTTAATTCGAATGCCGCAGATCAAGCTGTGTGTAAATGTTTCAGAAATCTTCCGTCTCCCCTCTCTCTCTCTTCTTCCCACCATCACCTACGAGTGAAGCCCTGGAGGCTTGTTTTCGGAGCAGGCGGTGGCGTGGCTCCATCAGCCTTCCGTGTATCCTGTGGCCCGAATCCAGACCTAAAGCAACCGTGGGCAAAGCTGCTTGTCCCCACCGCAGGCTGCGCAGGAAAGAGGGAAGGATCTCTGGAGAGAGGAGAACCCTTAGTGCAGCTTGCAAACGGGAAGCAGCGGCCCAGCGGGAGGTGGCAGGGACAACAGGGCTGAAGGAACCCTCTCACACTGACGCTGTGTCCTGCTCGGGGGAGCCGACCCCGACACATAGAGACCCAAGGCTCGTGTCTGCAGGAAAACCAAACCGCAAAGGTGACGGATACATTCCAAATAACGCCCCGTGGCGGTCCCGCTTTGAGTTTGCGTGTTTGCTTCTTTGCCTGCGTTCATTGGTCCTATGTAAAAAAATACAGACTTGAGAATAAAATAAAATAGAAACTCGCACATGGCGTCCTCTGATGCCTTGGCGTTTCCGAAGGGGAAGCTTTAAATGGACCCCCATGCCCTCTGCATGGGACACAGCACAAGTTATTTGTAAAATGAGTCACTGAACTGATTTGGTCTCTAGGTTCCATAAAGCTATAAAATTGTCTGTATTACTGTATTTTACTTATTTTTTATTTTTTAGAGAGAGTGCACGTGCAACTGGGGGAAGGGGACAGAGGGAGAGAGAGCGAATCCCAAGCAGGCTCCACATTTAGCACAGAGCCTGACGTGGGGCTCGATCCCACGACCCTGGGACCTGAGCTGAAAATGAGTCAGACGCTCAACTGAGCCACCCAGGTGCCCCTGCATTCTTGTATTTTAAATAACATCTGCTAAGAAGGATAAACTTTAAGAGTGGCTCTGCTGTGTGAGATGCAAAACTAAGAAATGAAATCAAGGTATTCAGGGCACTCCCAAACCTTTTTATGTCTGTTTTTTTCTTTATTTTTTCCCCACACCTTCTAAGTTTTTGCAGGAATAGTTCTTCTAAAAGTGGTCACTGTTGTCATACTTCATTTAACTCCCCGAATTAGTGGACCTTTCCAAATCCTCTGTTGTATTTTGCTGTGGCCCACAGGGTTCTGGACACTCAAAGCCTGTGTGTGTGTTCCCCACAGGCAGTTAAAGTCTTATGAAAAGTAAGCCGTGTTTACCCCCAACCAAGTTCATAAGGTTTCGCTCGTTATTGTACTTATATTACTTAACTGAACTGAATATGAGGATTCATGATGTAAGCGGATTGCTTTGGGAAGGCTGGTAAATGTGAGTCTGTTGGGACTGATGAAAAAGCGAAAATTAATCAATAAATACATAACTTAGAAATATCCTGCCTTTGTTTTGCAAATTTCCTTAAAATCACACCCAACTTTAAATTGGAAATCTTCAAGATGCATTGTGGGTAATAAGCAATAAGTGAGAAAGGCTGTTTTTTTTTTTTTCAATGTGTATTTATTTTTGAGAGAAAGAGACAGCGCGAGTGTGGGAGGAGCAGAGAGAGAGGGAGACACAGAATCGGAAGCAGGCTCCATTCTCCGAGCACAGCGCCCAATGCGGGGCTTGGACCCACGAGCCGTGAGATCCTGACCTGAGCCGAAGTCGGACGCTCAACCGACTGAGCCCCTCAGGTGCCCCACAGAAAGGCTATTCTTTTTTTTTTTTTTTTTTTTTTAACGTTTATTTATTTTTGAGACAGAGAGAGACAGAGCATGAATGGGGGAGGGGCAGAGAGAGAGGGAGACACAGAATCGGAAGCAGGCTCCAGGCTCCGAGCCATCAGCCCAGAGCCTGACGCGGGGCTCGAACTCACGGACCGTGAGATCGTGACCTGAGCTGAAGCCGGTGCTCAACCGACTGAGCCACCCAGGTGCCCCCAGAAAGGCTATTCTTAAGCATGGTCCAGAATCCATATCAAAGGACAGGTCCTGTACCCTCTTTTACACGTTGGCCACCCAGGTAGGTGGCTCCTGGCATTGAGGAGACAGGTGGGAAGAGGCATTGCAGTAACTGGGGGACCACTGTCCTCCTGGCATTCACTTATTTGTCAGGCAGAAAGAAGGCCTCACACTGGGCCGGAGGCAGGACCTTCAAGGCAGCGATCACAAACCCTCAAAACAATCAGTGAAAGACACCGTTCTCCACATTCACTCACAAACGAAGACTCGGGCAACTAAAAACTAACAATCCCAAGGCCATGCAGCTAGTAGGGAAAACAAATCATACTAAAATCCAGTTTTCTCTGATTTAAATCCATTTTCTTTCCACTATTCCAGATGCTTACAATTAGAAAGGACTGGACAGGGAAGCGTGTCCTTGGCCCTGTGTCGAACGCCCCGTGGTGGCCGTTACGGGCTGAGCTGTGTCTCCACAGATTCATATGGTGGGTCCCAACCCCCAGAGCCTCAAACGTGATGATATTTGAAGACATGGTCTTTAACTAAGGTAAAATGAGCTCATCAGGGTGAGATCTAATCCACACAACCGGTGTCCTCATAAGAAGAGGTTTGAGCCCTGACACCACAGAGGGCAGACCAGGTGAGCACAGGCCCAGGAGAGAAGCCTCAGAGGAACCAGCCCCAAAACCTTGACCTTGGACTCCAGCCTCCAACACTGTGAGACGATAAACTTGGGTCGTTCAATCCCCACGTCTGTACTATCACCACGGCAGCCGAGCTAACTCATGCCATGTGCAGAATGTTACCCAGAAAACCACCTGACGACCCTCAGGGAAGGACCAGATGTTCCACGCGAGGGCAACCATCATAAACTCTCAGTCCAAATGCCACAGGAGACCCCGATGTAAACTCATCACCTTGCATCAGGTTGTGGTTTCACACCACTGAGTAGGCGTCCCGTGTGCACCTGCTCTGTGTGCAGGCCGACCTCGGCAGTCTCCCAGTCAGCCCCTCCCAGAGGCGCCCCCCCCCCCCCCCCCCCCCCCCCCCCCCCCCCCCC